>NC_057800.1:94872660-94904674 GCF_018294505.1 Triticum aestivum
GGGTGCTCATCGGCGGCGGTGGAGCGGGGGAGGGTTGCGGTGGGTCGTCGGCGGCGGTGGAGCTAGCGAGGGAGGCTGCGGGTGGGATCGAGATCGAGATGGAGGGGGAATCGAGATCAAGATGGAGGGGGAATCGAGATCGAGATGGAGGGGGATACTAATGGCGCACAGTGTAATAGTGCGCCATTACTAGTTTAAACTAGTAATGGCGCACTGTGAAACGGTGCGCCATTAGTAGTTTTGCAAAAAAAGAATAAGAAAAAAATTACAGTAATGGCGCACTCTCTGCCTGGTGCGCCATTACTAGTTAGAACTAGTAATGGCGCATTGTCAACCTGATGCGCCATTAGTATGTATGGAAAAATGGAAAAAAAATTAATACTAGTGGCGCACCCTGTTTCTGGTGCGCCATTAGTGTCTTCCACACTAATGGCGCATCACCAACAGGTGCGCCATTAGTATATAGTAGTGGCAAACTACTTCCCTGGTGCGCCATTAGTATCAATCCTATCTATAGCCCTTTTCCTAGTAGTGCACCTACCTATGAAGAGAGCAAAAATAATGTATAGCAGGAAAGTGAATGCTCCCTATGGTAGCTTGCGTCATATCTCTGGATTCCCCTACAGTTATACTAGCAATAAAATTTCTAAATTCAGATTTAGGGGGATCCCTAACCCTACCCCATTGTGGATGTCTGCAAGCAAAAGTGAAATCCTCTAAGTCCATGGTATAAGATTTGTCATAAAGATCAAACATGACTGAAGGAGAATTACGCGAAGATGAATACTCAAACCTCCTCACAAGAGAGCTTGTGAGCTCATGATACTGGGGGCATTTGTCTGCCTCAAAGTCCTCAAGATCGGCATTACGCAAATATGCGTTAAATTCTTCTTTGATTCCCGCTTGATCCATAAAATTTTCAGAAGGCCATTCACACACCTGAACCTCCGCGATGCGCGACAAATTATACTCAGGCTTCGGTGCCTTTTCCTTCGAGCTCTGGCTCGATGAGCCCCTCAATAATCTCCTCATCATTTTCTGAAAAATTCTGAAATTTTTTGTAACTTCAAAATAAAAGTAAACCAAACTCAATAATATTGATAGCAACTACTCCTACAAGTGCCTAGGGCCTATATCATGCATCAAAACTACTTTTGACCATATAAATTTGACATGCAAGCTCAAGAACAGTGTCACCTAAGCAGCACAATTTTGCAATGAATAAAGCACTAGAACAAAAACTAATTGGACCAATGGAGGAGTCACATACCAAGGAACAATCTCCCCAAGAAGTTTTGTGACAGGTGCTTTGAGCAAGGAGATTGAAAATGGCAGCAAAACGAGCTTGGACTCGGGTTTGAGTTGGTTTTTCATGTTTGCGGGAGGAAGATGAAGTGTGTGGCTATAAGAATAAGTGGAGGAGGGCCACCGTAGGCCCACGAGGCAGGGGGCGTGCCCTCCACCCTCGTGGCAAGGTGGTTGGCCCCCCTGGTGTGTTCTTTGTTCCATAAATCCTCAAACATTCTATAAAAAATCATATTTAACATGAGAAGTGACATTGCCTTTGTTGCAATCAATAACAGCCCCTGCAGTATTAAGAAAAGGTCTTCCTAGAATAATAGACATACTATCATCCTCGGGAATATCAAGAATAACAAAGTCCGTTAAAATAGTAACGTTTGCAACCACAACAGGCACATCCTCACAAATACCGACAGGGATAGCGGTTGATTTATCAGCCATTTGCAAAGATATTTCAGTACGTGTCAACTTATTCAAATCAAGTCTACGATATAAAGAGAGAGGCATAACACTAACACCGGCTCCAAGATCACATAAAACAGTTTAAACATAGTTTCTTTTAATGGAGCATGGTATAGTAGGTACTCCTGGATCTCCAAGTTTCTTTGGTATTCCACCCTTAAAAGTATAATTTAGCAAGCATGGTGGAAATTTCAGCTTCCGGTATCTTTCTGTGATTCGTAACAATATCTTTCATGTACTTAGCATAAGGATTCATTTTAAGCATATCAGTCAATCGCATACGCAAAAATATAGGTCTAATCATTTCAGCAAAGCGCTCAAAATCCTCATCATCCTTTTTCTTGGATGGTTTTGGAGGAAAAGGCATGGGTTTCTGAACCCAAGGTTCTCTTTCTTTACCATGTTTCCTAGCAACAAAGTCTTTCTTATCATAATGTTGATTCTTTGATTGTGGGTTATCAAGATCAACAATAGGTTCAATTTCTACATCATTATGATTACTAGGTTGAGCATTATTATGAACATCATCATTAACATTTTCATTAGGTTCATGTTAATTACCAGATTGAGTTTTAGCATCAGAAGTAGAAATTCATTTGGATTATCAGGTGGTCCAGCAATAGGTTCACTAGAAGTTTGCACAGTTCTATCATTTTTCTTTTTTAGGTGCATCAATTTTATTTCTCTGAGAATCTTGCTCAATTCTCTTAGGGTTGCCTTCAAGATACAAAGGTTCCTGAGTCATTATACCAGTTCTAGTAGCCACTTTAACATCCTAATTATTTTTCTTACTATTCATCTCATTGAGCAATTCTTTTTGAGATTTAAGTACTTGTTCTACTTGAGTGGTAACCATAGAAACATGTTTGCGAACAAGTTTAAGTTCACCTCTAATATTAGCCATATAATCACCCAAGTATTTAATCATATCAGCATCTTGTTTTAATTGTCTACCAAAATAAGCATTGAAGTCTTCTTGCTTAAACATAAAATTATCAAACTCATCCAAGCATTGACTAGCAATTTTAGTAGGAGGGATTTCAGCTTTATCATATCTATAGAGAGAATTTACCTTTACTACCCGTGTCGGGTTATCAAGGTCTGGAGGTTCTTCAATAAATAAAGGATTAAGATCACATGTTTCTTTAATAGGCGGTAAATTAAGACCATGTATTTCTTCAATAGGAGGTAAATTCTTAACATCTTCAGCTTTAATACCTTTTTCTTTCATAGATTTCTTTGCCTCTTACATATCTTCAGGACTGAGAAATAGAATACCTCTCTTCTTCGGAGTTTTTTAGGAATAGGATCATTAATTGGAGAAGGAGCTGGCTCAGGAGGTGCCCAATTATTTTCATTTGTCAACATATTATTCAATAAGATTTCAGCTTCATCCGGTGTTCTTTCCCTAAAAAGAGAACGAGCACAACTATCCAGGTAATCTCTGGAAGCATCAGTTAGTCCATTATAAAAGATATCAAGTATTTCATTTTTCTTAAGAGGATGATCATGCAAAGCATTAAGTAACTTGAGAAGCCTCCCCCAAGCTTGTGGGAGACTCTCTTCTTTAATTTGCACAAAGTTGTATGTTTCCTTTAAAGCAGCTTGTTTCTTATGAGCAGGGAAATATTTAGCAGAGAAGTAATAAATCATATCCTGGGGACTACGCACACAACCAGGATCAAGAGAATTAAACCATATCTTAGCATCACCCTTTAATGAGAATGGAAATATTTTAAGGATATAAAAGTATCGAGATCTCTCATCATTAGTGAACAGGGTGGCTATATCATTTAATTTAGTAAGATGTGCTACAACAGTTTCAGATTCATAGCCATGAAAAGGATCAGATTCAACCAAAGTAATTATATCAGGATCAACAGAGAATTCATAATCCTTATCAGCAACACATATAGGTGAAGTAGCAAAAGCAGGGTCAGGTCTCATCCTAGCATTTGGAGATTGCTTATTCCATTTAGCTAATAACCTTTTGAGTTCATACCTATCTTTGTAGGCTAAAATAGCTAAAGAAGCATCTTGATCAAATAAATAACCCTCAGGAATAACAAGTGATTCTTCATCATCACTTTCATCTTCATAATCAGATTCAATATTTTCAATCTCTCTAGCCCTAGCAAGTAGTTCCTCTAGAAAATCACTAAGTGGCATAGTAGTATCAGGCATAGAGGTAGTTTCATCATAAGTATCATGCATAGCAGAAGTAGCATCATCAATAACATGCGACATATCAGAACAAATAGCAGAAGCAGGTGTAGGTGTCGCAAGCTTACTCATAACAGAAGGTGAATCAAGTGCAGAGCTAGATGGCAGTTCCTTACCTACCCTCGTAGTTGAGGGGTAGATCTTGGTTTTCGGATCTATCAAGTTCTTCATAGTGTCCAGCAGATAGAAATCCCAAGTGACTCAAAGAATAGAGCTTTGCTCCCCAGCAATGGCGCCAGAAATTAGTCTTGATAACCCATATGTATAGGGGATCGCAACAGCTTTCGAGGGTTGAGTATTCAACCCAAATTTATTGATTCGACACAAGGGGAGCCAAAGAATATTCTCAAGTATTAGCAACTGAGTTGTCAATTCAACCACACCAGGAAAATTAGTATCTGCAGCAAAGTGTTTAGTAGCAAAATAATGTGATAGTCATGGTAACGGTAACAAAATAGTAACGAAAGCAAAGTAATGTTTTTGGTGTTTTGTATTGATTGTAACAATAGCAACAGGAAAGTAAATAAGCGTAAACCAGTATATGGAAAGCTCGTAGGCATCGGATCAATGATGGATAATTATGCCGGATGCGGTTCATCATGTAACAGTCAAAACATAGGGTGACACAGAACTAGCTCCAATTCGTCAATGTAATGTAGGCATGTATTCCGAATATAGTCATACGTGCTTATGGAAAAGAACTTGCATGACATCTTTTGTCCTACCCTCCCGTGGCAGCGGGGTCCTAATGGAAACTAAGGGATATTAAGGCCTCCATTTAATAGAGAACCGGAACAAAGTATTAGCACATAGTGAATACATGAACTCCTCAAACTACGGTCATCACCGGTATGGATCCTGATTATTGTCACTTCGGGGTTAACGGATCATAACACATAATAGGTGACTATAGACTTGCAAGATAGGATCTAGAACTCTCATATATTGATGAAAACATAATAGGGTCAGATCTGAAATCATGGCACTCGGGCCCTAGTGACAAGCATTAAGCATAGCAAAGTCATAGCAACATCAATCTCAGAACATAGTGGATACTAGGGATCAAAGCCTAACAAAACTAACTCAATTACATGGTGAATCTCATCCAACCCATCACCGTCCAGCAAGCCTACGATGGAATTACTGACGGATGGCGGTGAGCATCATGAAATTGGTGATGGAGGATGGTTGATGATGACGACGGCGACGAACCCCACTCTTCGGAGCCCCGAACGAACTCCAGATCAGCCCTCCTAAGAGGTTTTAGGGCTTGGCGGCGGCTCCGTATTGTAAAACGCGATGATTTCTTCTCTCCTATTTTTCTCCCCGAAAGCAGTTATATAGAGTTGGAGTTGGAGTCGGGGGGTCTCCAGGGGGCCCACGTGGTAGGGGGTGCGCCCTAGGTGGGGGGGCCCCACCCTCGTGAGAAGGGTGTGGGCCCCCTGGTCTTCATCTTTGGCGAGGATTTTTTATTATTTATTGTAAGTTATCCCGTGGAGTTTCAGGTCATTCCGAGAACTTTTGTTTTCTGCACATAAAACAACATCATGGCAATTCTGCTGAAAACATCGTCAGTTCGGGTTAGTTCCATTCAAATCATACAAGTTAGAGTCCAAAACAAGGGCAAAAGTGTTTGGAAAAGTAGATACGTTGGAGAAGTATCACCAGGCTACGACGAGTTGTTACCTCCGTTTCGACCCGCTGGGGCCGACGAAGATGATGTGATGACCCTCAGTGCCTACGTAAGCTGGCCCCTGCTTTGGCCGAAGAGCCAGATTCATTTGGGGGCGAGGGAAACCACCCCACAGACAACACCGCCAGTCGTGCCGGTGCCAAGCCATGGCAAGACCACCGCAACGCTACAGGACATCCCTATGGCACAGGATCCGAACATGCATATGGCACATGATCCGGACGACAACGACAACGACGACGGTACATTTACCAACGTCGATAAGTACTTTGCCGAACATGGGTACGGTGACGAATTCTTCGGGCCTCCTTCTCAAGAACCCAACCCTGAAAAAGATGATCGCGATCATGCTGGTTCCGCGGAGAAACCAAATTGCAACAGGCGTCGTCTGGTGTTCAGTTCTCAGGAGACGCCTCCAGCTGCCGCCTTCACCGAGCCTCAGATAGCCGAGGTGCCAAATATTATCTGCCCCAACACACTCAAGAAGGCGGTCTGTGAGCAGAACTCGATCCCATTACAGCAGAAGAAGAACAGACAAAAAAGAAAGAGTAACAAGGGTGCCAGCCAGCCGGCACCGAGTAGGATCCGTCCTCAGGACGGTCCACCTTCACCTAAGGATATCTCGAGGAGGGTGCATGTGGTGCGTAGGCTGATGCTACCGACTAATCTGCTCAATGCTGCAACCGGTGCTATGCGGAGTCTGCATGATAGTGTTCTTTCTTTGGAGAAGCGGCGTCTCTCAGAGAATGATGTGGCATACCTGGTTTTCGTGGCCAAGGTGACAGAGGGCAAGGGCTTTGTGGATAATGCCATCGGGGGTATGATCGTCCTGCGGTTTGATGACATCTTCGCTATGTTTAACCTTCATCCGCTGCACTACACCTTCGTTCGGCTATTTTCGTTGAGTATGGAGATGTGGATCATTAGAGACAAGACCCCAGACATCATGATAGTCGACCCCTTCTACATGCGTGCCAAGATCTTGGGCAGCGCTGGGGACCGGCAAGTAGTGAGTTCTTACCTCGAAGGCATCATTCTAGCAAACCCATATAAGGATAACTTCCTCGTGCCTTACTTTCCCGAGTAAGTCATCCCCTCACCACCCCGTAACATATGATTTCTTAGATTTCGATCGTTCTTTTTTCTAACATTCCGTGTTTTGTGTAGTGACACACATTGCACACTCATCCTCTTAAGCCCGAAATATTCATGGCCACGTATTTCGACTCGGACCGTCACTCGAAGAAAGACTACACAAATATAAAGAAAGTTCTTGATGATGTTCTCCCCAGCTATGCCAGATCTGGAGGCACCTTCACCAGTCCAGTTCGTAGGTACGGCAAGCACGTGTTCGCCCACACTATGATGTTCCCCTGCGTCAAGCAGCCGCCTGGCGGTCATAAGGATGCCTACTACGCCCTCCATCACATGTGGGCGATTGTACGGGACCATAATCACCTTCTGCTACCAAATAATCTCAAAGATTGGGCCGCAAGCTTGTCGGCATTCTAGGACGCGGACATCAGACAAGTATTCTTTCTCATCCAGTCAGAGTTTGCGGAAATCATCCATCAAGATGTCCTTCGTTCCTCGGGGCAGTTCTACCTCAGATATCAACCGTCCAACAGTGAGATAGACACAACACTACAAATGCAGGATGACAACACCCGCGATTTCATGACCATCAGAAGAGACGACGGCTTCATCCATGCTCCGGTCCCTGAGTCGAGTCGAAAGTAGTGATGCTATGTGTAGTTCTGAAACATCGATTGGCTCATGTTGTAATTAAACTTTAATGAACTTGTATGTCTCTTTGGTTTGGACAGTCGTTCAACTTATATGTAATAGATGCTATTTATTAGTAGGACCATGAATCGTGCTATTAATGTGTTGCTTTTGTCTTCCAATCCTTTTGTTGCATACTTATATATTGCTTATGTATTGTCTGTGAATTGTTACTAACGTTTTGTTTGGCTAGTGCATAGAGATGCCATCGTATGTCATGTACAAGTGTAAGGTTCCCGGAGTCTACGACGGCTGGGAGGAGTGTCGGAGATAGGTTCACCGTTTCAGCGGTAACAATTACAAAGGGTACACCACTAGGGCGGAGGCGGAAGTTAGATACGCGTGCTATCTAGCGGGAGAGAGGAGGGAGCGTTGGAGGAACCGGATGAAGACCAGTTTCATCGCGATGATGCTCATCGTGATGACGGCAGCTCTCTTCTATGTGATAGTAGTTTAGATGATCGATATCGACTTCTAATGTGAAGACAAACTCGCAACTCGCGGTTTTGAGACTTGTAATGTTCTAACTTTGTTCGGTATTTTAAATTCGGAGACTAATATGCAGTGCGCCATTAGTAAGCCAGAGCACACTAATGGCGCATCATCCACTAGTGCGCCATTAGTATGCCAAAGCACATGGGTAAATAGGCCCCCCTGGGAGGCATACTAATGGCACACCGTGGGCTATACTAATGGCGCACTGCATGGTGCACCATTAGTATACCAGATACTAATGGCGCACCACAGGTGCGCGCCATTAGTAAAAAATACTAATGGTGTGATACTAGTGGCGCATTTGTAGTGCACCATTAGTAGGAAAAACATGTGTGCCACTAGTAGGCCTTTTCCTAGTAGTGACAACCAGCCGTGTGCCTACTTGCAAAAGCTTTAGAAAGCTGGCTCTGGCATCGACGACTTGGTCATGCAGGCATGAGGAATTTGTACATGATTGCAAAGAAGAAGCATGTCATTGGCATCGAAAATGTCAAATTTCTCAAGGATCACTTATGCGGAGCCTGTGAAGCTGGGAAGATGACAAAGGCTAAGCATCCAGCGAAGACTATCATGACCACCACTCATCCATTTGAATTGCTTCACATGGATCACTTCGGTCCTAACCATTATTCTGCAGTCTCAAATGAGGCATCTCAATATGGCTTTGTTATTGTTGATGATTACTCTCGATACACATGGGTACACATTGTTACTTACAAACATGAAGTGCAGGAAATCTTCAAATGATTTTCCTCGAGGGCTTCAACCAACTTTGGTGTGAAGATCAAGCACATCAGAAGTGACAATGGAACTGAGTTCAAGAATTCTGGTCTTGATGAATATCTTGATGAACTTGGTACTACTCATGAGTTATCTGCTCCTTATACTCCTCAGCAGAATGACGTCGTGGAGCGCAAGAACAGGACTCTTGCTGAGATGGATTGCACTATGCTTGATGAATACAAAACGCCTCGTCCTTTCTGGATTGAGGCAATTGATACTGCATGCCACATCATCAACAGAGTATATCTTCACAAATTCTTCAAGAAGACTACCTATGAATTCCTCACTGATAAGAAACCCAATGTAACTTATTTCAAAGTCTTCGATGCTAAATGTTGGATTAGAGATCCTCATCACAACTCAAAATTTGCACCGAAAGCACATGAAGGTTTTATGCTTGGTTATGGAAAGGACTCGCACACCTATAGAGTCTTCAACAGCGTTCTTCACAAGGTTGTTGAAACTGTAAATGTGCGGTTCGATGAAACTAATGGCTCGCAAAGAGAGCACCTACCTACTGTCATAGATGAACCAGCACCTGAGGAAACTATCAAGTTCAAGGATACTGAGGATGTCATTCCTACTGAAGAATCTGTTGAAGAATTCATTCTAGAACATGAAGAACGTCGAGCTAATGCACCTGAAGAAAATACCGTAGAAAATGGTGCTGAAGAAAATGCTGATCAAATTCCTCAATGACAACCAGCTCATCCTCGCGTTGCAAAAGAAGTGCAAGTTGAAAAGATCATCAATGAAATTAAAGCACTAGGTCCTCTCACACGCTCAAAAGCTTCACATTTATCTAACTTTTGTGGGCACTATGCTTTTGTCTCTATCACAGAGCCCACTAAGGTAGATGAAGCATTTCTGGAGCCTGAGTGGATTCAAGCCATGCAAGAAGAATTACATCAGTTCGAGCTCAACAACATCTGGGAACTGGTCAAACGTCCAGATCCTCGCAAGCACAATATCATTGGCACAAAGTGGATCTATCGCAACAAGCAAGACGAAAATGGCCTTGTGGTAAGGAATAATGCACGGCTTGTAGCTCAAGGCTACACACATGTTAAAGGAAATGATTTCGATGAAACATTTGCACCTGTTGCTAGACTTGAGGCTATTCACATATTACTTGCTTATGCTAACCATCATGATATTACTCTATATCAAATGGATGTGAAAAGTGCATTCCTCAATGGTAAGCTTGAGGAAGAAGTATATGTTGCTCAACCACCAGGTTTTGAAGATCCAAAGAATCCTAACAAAGTCTTCAGACTCAATAAGGCCCTCTATGGCCTCAAGCAGGCCCCACGGGTGTGGTATGATACTTTGAAGGAATTCCTTATGAAGAAAGGCTTCAAACCCAGTTCACTCGACCCTACTCTCTTCACTAAATCTTATGATGGTGAATTGTTTGTGTGCCAAATATATGTTGATGATATTATCTTTGGATGTACTGACCAACGTTATAGTGATGAATTTGCCTATATGATGAGTGAAGAATATCAAATGTCTGTGATGGGAGAATTGAAATTCTTCTTAGGTCTTCAAATTCATCAACAACGCAATGGCATATTCATATCTCAGGAGAAATACCTCAAGGATGTACTGAGGAAATTCGGCATGCAAGATTGCAAAGGCGTCAAAATTCCTATGCCCACAAATGGCCATATGTGCACTGATTAAAATGGTATTGACTTCGATCATAAGGTATACCGCTCCATGATTGGTTCTTTATTGTACTTATGTGCATCTAGGCTAGATATAATGCTTAGTGTTTGCATGTGTGCCCGATTTCAAGCTACACCGAAGGAATCACACCATAAGGCTGTGAAGCATATTCTTCGATATCTAGCTCAAACACCAACACTTGGATTATGGTACCCCAAGGGCTCGACTATATTGATCTCTGGCACAAGGACCCAAACACTCCTATGCCCGATTTCAAGTTGACTCCTTGCCAAAGTCACATGTTGACCCGTTTCATCCAAGAAGAAAAATGGAAATATGAGAAGGCCAGGAAGATCAAGAAAGCGCAATATAAGAAGGAGAAATTTCTGAAGAACAACGTTGTCACTATGACAACTGATGAACTTGTCAAAATCCAGTCTAAAATCAAAACCCTCAGCGATGACTTCAAAGCCTACTATGCTGATTGGGAAGGAGCCAAGGTCAGGTTTGTTCAACTGACTGATAACTTCACCTCAAATGTTGCACCCCCAATGCAACAGGAAATTCCTCAGGCTGAAGCATCTGCTCGGCCAACTGAAGAACATGCCAGCACCGCTAATGAATCTTAGGCTGCTGAAGAAAATGTGAGTTCCAGGGCTGATGACTGCATTCCAACCGCTGAAGAAATTGCTAGGGCATCCACTAGTGGTGCGCCTGAAGAAAATGAAGAAGTGAGGGCAACTGCATCAGTTGTGCCTGAAGAAAATCAACCAGATTCCTTTGCTCCTCCTGCACCTACACCAACTCCGATCCTTCCATCTGCATCAGATGTGAAGAAGACTAAGGCTGCAGAGCATGCAACAGTGAAGAAAAGGAAGCCATCAACTTCATCAAATTCTTCAGCCCTGAAGAAGATGAAGCCACTAACAAGCTCGTTTGCAAACCCAATTGATGATGTTCCTATTTCAACCATGCCATCAAAGGACCTTGTTCCTTTTGATGAGGAATATGTGATCCCTAGCGGATCTGATGAAGAAAATCCTTCTGCTGCTTCATTAGAGCAGATGGATGAAGAAATTGAAGCGGATCAGATCCCTTCAACAATGGTTGTTTCTTCGCCTATGCCTCAGTTCACAGCTGAAGAGGCCGGTGTTGAAGAAATGGGAGATGAAGATCTGGACATTGGCTGTACCACACCCGTGCTAAGTGATGACTTTTGGGAAAGTCAGCATCCAATTTCTCCACTGTTCACACCTTTACAGCAAATATCTCAGCCCCCTACACAAACTGTTCAAATGGGCTCTGAAGAAACTCACCCCACTTCGTCTGTATGTGAAGAAATTCCAGCCACTAGTGCTGAAGAAACTGCTGCTGCTGAACATCTGAAGACGCAGACTGCCATAAAGAGGAACCAGAAATTCCTTAGCCTGAATAACCTGAGATTGCGATTCCTGAGGTTGTGATGCAACTCACTGACACTCCTCTACCCAAGCCAAAGGATCCATTCTCCAGGAAGCAAAAATTCAAGGCTGATGATTTCTTCGGCGAGCATGTATTCTTCACAAACTACAACCCCTATGACTCTGCTCGCATTAGGAAGAGGCATCTTTGTACTGCGAGCCAGGCTAATTTCTATTCATCAGTGCTGTTCAACAAAGACAAAATCTTCTACCATGAGCACATTTCTCACGTGGATATGGAATCTCTGCCGTGCTTCGTGCTAGTCCTTAGTGTTCTTCACGACGCTGAACTGTTAAATTTCTGCACTGACATCTGTGATTGGAATGAAGAACTCATTCTTCAATTTTATGCGACACTACATATCACAGGAGATTCTGAAGATGTGAATTCATGGGTGCTGGACTGGATGTCTGAAAACACTCACTACACGGCACCAACTACTGAATTGCTTCGTGCTTTACCACTCAGTCCTCCCCTTGAAGCTGCTCGTTGCATCTACAGTGAACATGAGCTTACAAATCACTACATGCAAGTTCTGATGAATCCTTTGAAGCTAGGTCAGGCCCCACGAACCAAATTCCTCGTCAAGGATTTACTCTATGTGCCCAGAACCGTCTATCACATTCTGACGAGGAAAATGAGTCCCATCAAAGGCCATGACTCATCTGATGAGGAAATTGTCGGCATCATGAAGAATCTGGTTTTCAACATCATTCATGGCATTCCTGTCAATTATCATGATTTCTTCATGAGGACTCTGGCAAATGTTGCACTTTCACCATTTGAGCTGAAGCCTTATGCACCCTAGATCACGAGATTCCTTAGGACAAGGTCTTCACTCAACTACAAAGCTGATTTTCAGAATCACCTCAACTATTTGCCCCCGATTGAAGTCCTCAAGCGGACCTATTCCTCAGCTGATGAAAAGGGCAAGGCTCCAGCTGTTATTGATGAAGGCATTCGTCCATTGGATGGTCAGTTTCGCAAGGCTGCATCTTATTCCACCAATGATGACTATGCCACACATGAATCTGCTGCCAATGCACCCAAGTCTACTCCCCAAGCCACTGCTCCTCGTGTGATGACCGACCGTGAGCTTCTTCTTAGTCTTCACCAGAAGGTGGATCGAAACCATAAATGGGTTAAGCGTCAGTTTGGTTCATTTCTTCACAACATGATTCCTACACACAATGCAGTGAAGAAAAACCATTACTACCTCCATGAAGTCTTCGGTCGCACCTGGGCCATTCTATCACATCTGTATGGTGAAGAAGATCTCAAGAAAATGGGTCTCAAGGAGGATTTTGACTGGTCTGCACCTCCACTCAAGAAATACAAGAAGGTCAAGGTTCCTCCTTTGGTGTCCAGCTCCTATACTTCATCACACGATACCGACGAGCATGAAGACTTGGATGACACTGCAACAGGCCCTTCCACGACCAACAACCCCAACAACGCTGGCGCTCCTTCATCAACTTGATATTCTTCAGGGGCGTTAGTCCTCATTTTCAATCTTTTTGGTCATTCAATGACAAAGGGGTGGAATTTTGAGTTAGTCTTCAAGCGGGTCTATCTATGTGGGCGTTTTTTTGCTAAGTTACAACTCTCGTTCTTCTGAAACTTTATTGGATCGAGTTGTAAACTTAGACCCGATGGTGCTCTGATACTTTTGATGTGTCTTTCTGCATGCTTATTCCTCATATATGTTAATGCATGCATGCTGAATTACATCAGTCACCATATTTCACCATGCATTTCAAATTCCTCATTATGATTTGTCAAATGCGTGTATGAATTACAAGATATAGGGGGAGATCTCCATGATTCTACTCTTCAAGTGTGCAACGGTTCTAAAGCAAATTCCCCATCATGCACATCTTCAGGGGGAGTTCTCCTATATCTTGCAATCAAATTCCACAATATCAGTATTTACACTTCATATGTTTATCCCCGTTGAAAACTTAACCTATATTGTCATCAATCACCAAAAAGGGGAAGATTGTAAGTGCATCTAGTGCCCCTTAGTGATTTTGGTGTATTGAAGACTTATAGGTTAAGGGACTAATGTGTTTTTGAGTGTACACGGGTCTATAAGGCTATGAGGAGTTTGATATTTGCAGAGAAAGTCGACCCCTAAAAATGAAGTTCTTCGACTAAAGACTTTGAATTTCTGAAGACTTTCTGAAGACTTTGAAAGTGAAGAAATTGGTGTGACCTTGAAGACTTAGCATTCATTCGAGGAACATGAAGCATGAAGACTTTTGTTTTCGTAGTTTCATTTTCTCTTTCTTGAGTCTTAGGAAACACCGTACTATTGAAGGGGGTCGAGGAAATACTACGGAAAAATTTCCATGTGATGCTCAACTCAAAATCCTACACCTACCAATCCCTTCGAGTGAAACCATTGGAAATCTCATACAGTTCAGTCATATTCTTCAGTGACACAGATGAAGTTCTTCTGGTCTCTGAGGAATTTGCTCTGATTGAGAAGTTAGGAATTCGCCAGTGCGGATTGCCTACATAGTGAGGAACATGATAGCCCTGAGGATTTTGGTACTCAAAATTCCGACAGTTGCTGTGCTATGCACCAGCTGTCCCCAAAATATCTACCCACCTAACGGTCATATCATTGAAGGGAATTTATGTCTTATCATGTCGGGCTGCTCCCTAGGCTATAAATAGCCGCCCCCTACAACCACTAGTTGGTTGGCTGCTCCGAGAGAAACTGACACTTGTCATTTGAGAGCATCCCATCCTCTGAGGACTTTGAGCGAAAATCATCAAGTGAGGAAAACCCAAACCCAAATGCCTACAAACCCCAATTGATTGAGCATCACTGAAGAGATTGATCATGCGTGGATCCGACGCTTGTTACCTTTGAAGACTATGCTTCTTCCAGACGGTTAGGCGTCAAGGTCTAGAGCATCCAAGAGGAATTGTGGATCGCCGAGTGACCAAGTTTGTGAAGGTTCATACCACCAGTGATTGGGAGAGGTCTGTGTGACCTTAGCTCAAGGAGAATATGGTGAGGACTATGTGTCCTTAGGTTTAAATACCTAGCCGCTCCAACCAGATGTACAACTGAGACAGTAGTTGGAACTGGTCTACCAAATCATTGTCTTCACCAAGCTCACTAGTTCCATTTCCTCAACTCTTTCATTTCCTCATAACTGTGTTGTGTGCTTGTTCATATCTGTGTTTGAATACTTTGACTGATGACCTTCTCAATTTCCTTAGTTCAATTTCTTCAATCTGTTTGTCTTCATCCTATGTTATCCTGTGCTTACGCTTTCTGTACTCTGTGCTTGTCTTCATCTCATCATGATGACTATGCTTGTGTTCTGTTATGTTTACTTTTGAGTACTTATTCTGCTGCTAGTAGTTCTTCGCGAAGGAATTTCCTCACCTGCAAATTCCTCAGTGAAGAATTCAGAAAAATCGCCTATTCACCCCCCTCTAGTCGATATAATGCACTTTCATTGGCAAATGCCCTAAATCCACATCCTTTAAACCAGCAGAAGAAATAGTCAAATTCCAGGTCCACCCAATGGACCCCAAGAAGACAACATATATTGGAGCTCAACTGAACCCAACAGTCGGCACCACACTACGAAAATTCCTGCGTGAAAACTGGCACATATTCGCCTGGCACCCTTCAGATATGCCAGGGATCCCACGGGAGCTGGCCGAACATAGCCTCAATATATTAAAGGGGTTCAAGCCGGTCAAGCAATCACTGGGGCTCTTTTCTGAACCCAAGCTGCAAGCCATGGGGGACGAGCTGGCCAAACTCATCGAGGCCGGATTCATTAGAGAAATCAAAAACCCGGACTGGTTGGCAAACCTGGTGATGGTACCAAAGAAGGACAAATCCTGGCGCCTGTGCGTCGATTTCAAAGACCTCAACAAGGCTTTCCCTAAGGACCCCTTCCCCCTCCCCCGCATTGATCAAATCATCGACGCCACCGCAGGACACGACTCACTGTGTTCCCTTGATGCATATTCCGGATACCATCAAATCAAAATGAAGGAGTCCGATCAAGCCGCAACAGCATTTATCACCCAATATGGGCCATTCTGCTTCAACACCATGCCCTTTGGGCTCAAGAACGCCGGCGCCACATACCAACGCATGATTCAAACTTTCCTGGAGAAACAGATCAGCAAAACAGTAGAAGCTTATGTCGATGACGTCGTCATCAAAACCAGGCACGTCGAAACACTAATAGACGACTTACGTCTTACATTCGACAACCTCCGGGCGTATGACATTAAGCTCACCACACAAAAGTGTGTCTTCGGTGTCCCCGCGGGAAAACTGCTAGGCTTCATCATTTCCAATAGAGGAATCGAAGCAAACCCGGCCAAAATCCGAGCTTTGTCACAATTGGCTAAGCCCACAGACCTTAAACAAGTCCAAAAGCTCGCAGGTTGCGTAGCAGCTCTCAGCCGCTTTATCTCCAGATTGGGAGAAAAGGCACTGCCACTCTATCGCCTTCTACGACGAACCGACCACTTCGAGTGGACGGACGCGGCAACAGCCGGACTGGAGGAAATAAAAACCCTTCTCGCGGGAAATCCAATTCTGGCCGCACCAAATGCCGACGAACTGATGTTACTATATGTATCGGCAGCACACCAGGTGGTGAGCGCCGTACTCGTCGTCGAACGAGAACAGGATGGACAGAAATTCCCGCTTCAGAAGCCAGTATACTACATATCTACTGTCCTTACACCATGCAAATCCCGGCAACCTCATTATCAGAAAATAGCATATGCGGTCTTCATGGCATCCCGAAAGCTCCGTCACTACTTCCAGGAGTGTTCAATCACGGTGGCCTCCGTAGTACCACTCAATGACATTATAAACAACGTGATGCTAGGGGCCGGATTGCCAAATGGGCCATTGAACTCCTCCCATTTGACATTACATATAAACTGCGTTGAGCTATCAAATCCCAAGTACTGGCCGACTTCATCGCTAAATGGACAGAGGCCGAACTCCCTAAAGAGTACGCCACATACTCGAATTGGGTCATGTACTTCGACGGCTCCAAAATGCTGGCAGGGTTAGGAGCGGGTGTCGTTTTAATGTCCCCTAGTAGAGACATTGTCCAGTATGTTCTCCAAATACTATACATATACTCCAATAACGCAGCAGAATATGAGGCCTTATTACATGGTCTCTGAATGGCTATCTCCATGGGCATACAACGCCTAGAAGTACGCGAGGATTCCAACCTGGCAATATCTCAAATAAATGGAGATTTCGACGCTAAAGATCCGAAGATGGCAGCATATCGTAACACAATCATAAAAATGCCAGCCCAGTTCGAGGGGCTCGAGTTCCATCATGTGGCCCGAGAAAGTAATCAAGCGGTGGATGTTCTTGCTCGTATCGGCGCTAAGCGCGACCCCGTCCCATCTAACATTTTCCTGGAAAGGCTATTCAACGCATCCATGGTGTGGCAGGGGGAAAACAGCAATACTAGTCCAGAAGTAAACATAATCCAAGATCCCGGAAACACCGACGTCATCGAGGGATCAGCCATCGAAATAACACCATCGGCGCATCTCATCATGGCAGTCATTGTCCCATGGACCGAACTCTTCCTGGCCTACCTCAACAGGAAAGAGCTTCCTGAGGACCAGAATGAGGTCGCGCTGCATTGTCTGGCGTTCAAAGGCCTACAAGGTTCATGATGGAGAGATCTACAAGAAACGCGCCACCGGAGTCCTTCAATGATGTATATCCGAGGAAGAGGGGAGGCAGCTCTTGGCTGAAATTCATGCCGGGCTTGGCGGTCACCATGCCGCAGATTGGGCCCTTGTTAGCAAGGCCTTCTGTACAGGGTTTTATTGGTCGACGGCCCGAACAGATGCACAGGACCTTGTCCAATGTTGCATCGGATGCCAACTCTTTGCCAATCAAAGCCATATGCCCCCACCGCCTTACAAACAATCCCCATCACTTGGCCTTTTGCGGTCTGGGGACTCGATATGGTTGGACCCCTTACATGGGGGAGCCATAAGAAAAAATATCTGCTGGTTATGGTGGAAAAATTCACTAAGTGGATAGAGGCTAAGCCGGTCAAAACGGCTGAGTTCGGCCCGGTGATAGACTTCATATCCGGTGTTGTGCACCATTATGGTGTCCCACACAACATCATCACTGACAACGACTCCAATTTCACAGCCGACGAAGTAAAAACCCGGTGTACTAATCTGGGTATTAAACATGATTACGCCTCCGTCTACCACCCACAAACTGACGGTCAAGTCGAACGAGCCAACGATCTTATTATGAGCGGCATCAAGCCCAGACTAGTGTGGTCCTTGAAAGAATCAGACAAGCACTGGGTTGAGGAACTCGACTCCGTACTCTGCGGGCTGTGGACCACTCCCAACCGCACTACCGAATACACAACTTTCTTCATGGTGTATGGCGCAGAGGCCGTATTGCCCTGCGATATTATTCATGACTCACCTCGAGTGCGTATGTACAAAGACAGAGAAGCTGAGCTTGATCGGCAGGATGGCCTAGATGCCCTGGAGGAGGAACGCGATGTCGCAAAAGCCCGTTCAACATTTTACCAACAACGGGCTCGAAGATATCAAAGCAGAGAAGTACGGGCCAAGACTTACAACATTGGCGAACTCGTTCTACGCCTGCCGGAGAAGAAAAAGGACAAACTCAAGCCCAAATGGGAGGGTCCCTTCATAATTGAGGAAGTTCTCACTGGAGGAGCATACCGTCTTCGTGATGCATCCGACAATCGCCTCGAGCCGAACCCCTAGAACGCGGCTAGATTCCGAAGATTCTATGCCTAGCGCCAAACCTCGTGTTCATCTCCTCCTCCCATGTAGTTTCCATTATTATTTCTCTCTTTTTTGATTATTTTCTTCTTTCTTGCTTTAAAAGCTTTGGTACAGCTAGACCACACACCATCGACACATACATCTCTAAATATGTATGTCACTTGTACCTAGGGGCTTCTTGCACAGAAGTTCTTGTCATTCCTTGAGCATTAAGCTCCTCACATATGAGTTTTTCCATATGTACCTTTTCTTCGCCACTATATGCATCAATATGACTTAATTTTTGGCCAAGCTGGGTTCCCTGGCTCCTATGCTTATGCCCTACGTTCCCGTTAGTTCGGCTATGGTATAAATGGAGCACCTCTGCGATTGTTACCACCGGGTCATTCGGAAGCGTACCTCAGACTAGGTGAAGCCGAAAGCTAGCGTTCTTAAGGGAATATTCGGTCGGTGAATTAAAGATGTTTTCTAAACTCACTCCATTGTGGACCCCCAGAAGTTACACAAATTGTGGTTGAGGGAGTCCTGGATTAGGGGGTCTCCGGACAGCCAGACTATATCCTTTCGCCGGACTGTTGGACTATGAAGATACAAGATTGAAGACTTCGTCTCGTGCCCAGGTGGGACTTTACTTGGCGTAGAAGGCAAGCTAGGCAATACGGATATGTATATCTCCTCCTTTGTAACAGACCTTGTGTAACCCTAGCCTCCTCCGGAGTTTATATAAACCGGAGGGTTTTAGTCCGTAGGACAACAGACAATCATACCATAGGCTAGCTTCTCGGGTTTAGCCTCTCAGATCTCGTGGTAGATCAACTCTTGTAACACTCATATCATCAAGAACAATCAAGCAGGACGTAGGGTTTTACCTCCATCAAGAGGGCCCGGATCTGGGTAAACATCGTGTCCCCTGCCTCCTGTTACCATACGCCTTAGACGCACAGTTTGGGACCCCCTACCCTAGATCCGCCGGTTTTGACACTGACATTGGTGCTTTCATTGAGAGTTCCATTGTGCCGTCACCGTAAGGAAGGATGCCTCGTCTCGTTGTTAAAAACAACATTACCGCCCGGGAGCCCTGGCTGTCGGCCAAACTCTCCAGCTAGGAAGTTTCATCATGACCGCCCGTTCGGCTGCTGCACCGATGATGACTTCTCGGGTCATCAAAAACAGCCTCCACGTCAGCTTGGAATTTGCCAAGCAGATGGATCCAATGGAGCCCTCATCCCTAAACGAGCTATTGGATCGCATCACCGCCTTGGGATTCAGTATGGACTATGATCGGATTGGGCTTAAACCCGATCAAAGGGAGATTAACTCTCCATCGGTCACCCATCATATTGCAGTGGTGGAGGATCAATGCGGTGATTCTTCCTCTATCTTGAGGATTAACTATGTCCGGATTCCTGAGCTCTCCGAGCCGGATACCCGTTTACGGGAGGACATCACCCAAGCCCTGAACCTAGAGTCAGGCGGCGGGCCAGACTTATTGGGCAACATCCCGAAACCCGAACTTCCAAGATTGGAAAATCCTCGGCCCCTGGGTCTCAGATCGGGTAAGGGTTCGGACTCAAAGCCACCCACCCACCCAAGCATAAACGATCTCTCCCACATCAGGCAAGCGCCCCAGGAAACAGTACATCATTATTGGGCCAGATTCCTCCTTGTGATGAACAAGGTTCATGACTGTCACGAGGAAGACGCAGTCTCATTTTTTTGCAATAATTGCACGGACAAGGGAATCCTTAATGCCATAAGTCGCCGTGACATATCATGCTTCGCCGACTTGGCGTCCATAGTACGAAAGTACTGTGCGATGGAAAGCTCCTGGAAAACCGAAACGAAATTTTGGGATAATCTGGCTCCGAATATACACCCAGTCCAAAGTAAAAGGGTGCACTATCATAAGACACCCGAGTTAACTACAAAGAAGCAAAGACCCTCTACAGGGTGTGGAACCGTATTGGAGGGATGGCTCAACGGACCCTGCAAAATTCATAGTACAGCGGATACCATACCAACACACAGCCTTAGAGCATGTTGGGTACTCCGGCAGGTGGCCAAAAGTGGTGAGGATCTTCTCATCCCAGATGCCACAGAGCACCATCCCGAGGATAACAATACGGTATTAACATCTTTGAAACCTTCGCATCAAATAATAGGCGCAAGCGAACACTCCGTAGCCTTGACGAAATCTGCCACATGGTAGCAATAAATCCATGGAGTGACACGGCTATTACCTTCCATGCCAGTGACGAACCTAAATTCCGAACAGCCCGAGCACTAGCTGCACTGGTCCTCAGTCCAATTGTGGACGGATTTCGACTCACCAAAGTACTCATGGACGACGGCAGTGGATTAAACCTCATCTATGAGGAAACTCTTCAAAAATTGGAAATAGACCGGAACCGCATTGAGTAAAGCAGCATAACCTTCAGAGGAATCATCCCCAGTAGGGAAGTAGGTTGTGCTGGGAAAATCACACTAGATGGGGTATTCGGCATGCTAGAGAACTATAGGTCCGAAGAGATTACATTCCAAGTGGCCCCGTTCGGTAGCGGATACCACGCCCTTTTAGGGCGGGAGGTGTCACGATCTTCCAAGCTATACCCTATTACGGGTACATGAAGCTCAAAATGCCCGGGCCCAATGGAATCATCACTCTCGCTAGTGATCCGGACACAGCACTCCACACCGAAAACAAAACAACCGCGTTGGCCCTCGAGGCATTATCCGAAGCCCTTGCGGCCGAGGAATTAACTGCGCTGCGCTCCGCAGTGGACAGGGACGACGTGATACTTGACAAGAGATCCAAGTCCACCTCTTTTAAACCAGCAGATGAAATAGTCAAATTCCAAGTCCACCCAACGGACCTTACAAAAACAGCCTCCATCGGGGCACAGTTAAACCCCGCTATGGACGCCGCCCTACGAGAGTTGCTGCGCGAGAATTGGGACATATTCCCCTGGCACCCCTCAGACATGCCAGGAATCCCACGCAGGCTGGCCGAACACAGCCTTAATATTCTAAAGGGATTCAAGCCGGTCAAGCAGACTCTTCGGCGTTTCTCTGAACCTAAGAGACAAGCTATGGGAGAGGAACTGGCCAAGTTATTGAAGGCCAGATTCATTAGAGAAATAAAACACCCGGACTGGTTAGCAAACCTGGTGATGGTACCAAAGAAGGACAAATCCTGGCGCCTATGTGTGGATTTCAAGGACCTCAACTAGGCTTGCCCACATGATCCCTTCCCCCTCCCCCGCATCGATCAAATTATCGAAGCTACCGCAGGACACGATTCATTGTGTTTCCTCGATGCATACTCCGGCTACCACCAAATCAAGATGGCGGAGTACGACCAAGACGCAACGACATTTATCACACCATACGGCCCCTTCTGTTTCAACACAATGCCTTTTAGGCTCAAAAACGCCGGCGCAACATATCAGCGCATGATTCAGACATGTCTAGAGAAACAGATCGGCAAAACAGTAGAGGCATACGTAGATGATGTGGTTGTCAAAACCAAACACGTCGACTCTCTAATAGACGACTTGAGGCTCACATTCGACAACCTCCGAACATACTGACATCACGCTCAATCCGGAAAAATGCATTTTTGGTGTACCAGCCGGAAAGCTCCTGGGTTTCATTGTCTCCAGTAGAGGAATTGAAGCAAATCCGGCCAAAATCCGAGCTCTGTCATAGTTGGCTATACCAACAGACCTCAAACAAATCCAGAAATTAATCGGATGTGTGGCGGCTCTAAGCCGCTTTATCTCCCGCTTAGGAGAAAAGGCATTACTCCTTTATCGCCTCCTTCGGTGCACCGAACACTTCGAGTGGACGGACGCTGCCATAGCCAGATTGGAAGAAATATAAGCCATACTGGCAACCAACCCAATCCTGGCTGCGCCAAACATCGGCGAACCAATGTTGTTGTACATTGCGGCAACTCATCAGGTTGTAAGCGCAGTGCTCCTCGTCGAATGAGAAACGAAGGGACATAAATTCCCCCTTCAAAAGCCGGTATATTATGTATCCACTGTCCTCACTCCATGCAAATCACGGTACCCACATTATCAAAAGATAGCCTATGCGGTATTCATGGCATCCCGGAAGCTACAACACTACTTTCAAGAGTGTTCAATTACAGTAGCCTTGGAAGTGCAACTTAATGATATTATAAACAACCGCAACGCCAAATGGGCCATTGAGCTCCTCCCATTCGACATAACATACAAACCCCGGTGAGCCATTAAATCGCAAGTATTTGCCGACTTTTTCACCGAATGGACGGAAGCCAAACTCACTAAAGAGTACGGCGCATACTCCAATTGGATCATGCACTTCGACGGCTCCAAAATGCTGGCTGGTCTGGGGGCTGGCATCGTCCTGATGTCCCCAACTAGAGATACAGTTCAATACGTACTACAGATACTGTATACAGACTCCAACAACGCAGCCGAATACGAAGCCCTGTTACATGGTCTTCGGATGGCAGTCTCCATGGGCATTCAATGCCTGGAGGTGCGTGGGGATTCGAACCTCACAATATCCCAAATAAATGGCTACTTTGATGCCAAGGATCCGAAGATGGCGGCCTATCGCAACGCCGTCCTAAAAATGTCAGCTCGGTTCGAGGGGCTTGAATTTCACCACGTGGCTCGGGAAAACAATCAGGCGCCGGATATCCTCGCCCGCATCGGTGCAAAATGCGATGCAGTCCCCCCAACAGCTTTTTGGAGAGGTTGTTTAAGCCATCCATGGTATGGGAAGGGGACACCGGTAACAATAGTCCGGACCCGGCCAAAATGCCCGATACCGAACACTCTGACATTATCGGAGGCTCTACCACCGAAATAACACCTTTAGCCCACGTAATAATGGCCATCATCGCCCCGTGGACAGAACCATTCCTGGCCTACCTAACTAGGCAGGAACTTCCCGAGGACCAAAATGAGGCACGCTGCATAGTGCGGCGATCTAACGCCTACAAGGTCCACGAGGGAGAGCTATATAAAAAAAGCACTACCGGAGTCCTTCAAAGGTGTGTCACACCCTAGCTGGTTCATGCATTAGAGTGCTGCATCATGTCCACTTTTACAGAAACTTGAAATGGGGATGACAGAACCCCCAGGACCCCCCTGGAAACAACTAGGGTTTACCAAAATTATTTTCAATGAACCCAAAATGCCCTTCACAAAATGTTCATCATTTCTGGATTGGGTTAAAACCCCTGAAAAAATGGTGCACTCTTTTCTAGGACATTCTGGATTTTTTTGAATTAAATCATAAGTATTTGAACTTGGGCATTTAAATGCTATAAAATATTTTAAATGCCCAAATAATTCTGGATTTAAGTGAGGGCTATTAGGAATAATCCCAACAGAGCCCACAATTATTTTCAGGATTTTAGTAAATGCCTAAGTATTTTTAATAAAGCCCTAAAGTTACAGAAAAATAGAAAAAGAAAACAAAACAGGAAAAGAGAGAAAGAGAAAGGCTTACCTGGCGCCACCCAGCAGGCCCACCTGCCGGCCCAACCCAGCCACAGCTCCAGCGAGATGCTTGGCTTGGCCAGCAAGCAAGCAGCTACTTGACGCCGCCTCGCCGCTCCCCTCGTCCAGCTGTCGATGTGGGACGAACCCTCTCTCTCTCTCCGACCTCGCAGACACTCGCCCTCCCCTCTGGCTCCTCTCTCTCGTCCTCCCCGATGTTGCCCGAGACGTCACCGTCGCTGCCGCTCGCCGCTGCCGCATCCAACGCCGTCCCCGCGCCCTCTCACCGTGTCCGGACGGTTCGCCGTCGTCGACTACGTCGACTAGCCAAGCCGCATGACGCCGGAGCCCCTGCATCGTCCCCGTCGCCGTCGTCTTCAACCTCGGGCCACCCCAGATCGCCATCGCCGTTCCGACCGCACTGAGCCTTCCCCGAGCACCTGACCGTCCCTGCAGCTTCCCTGTGAGCTGCTGAACCTCCTCATGCTTTCCGTTTCGCCCATAGAATACAGTAGACGCCGCATCTCTTATGCCCGAACGCGCCACCGCCTGACCACGTCGTCGGCGCTGCTCCGGTGACCATTTGGTCACGGGCTTGTGCCTGTCACACTCCTCGTGCCGCGTAGAGGCTGTAGGTGCTAGCGCCACGCCGCCTAGGCCACTACAGCCACGGGCACGAGCTAACTCGAGCTTCGGCCTCCGCCAAGCTCGTCACTGGCGATGCTCTAGCCAGTCCCCGGCCAAGCTATCACCACTACTGGATGCGGGCGAGCCCCAGCTGCCCGTAGCTTCTCTCCGCGCAGCAAATGGAGCCCTGTGGGAAAATCCCGCAGCACGCCGCCGCGTCTGGCCTCGCCGGCGGCTAAACGCCGGCAGGCTTTGATCCGCTGACCGGCGAGTTTAACACGTCTGACCCGTGTGGGCCCAAGTTGACTCCCCCTAAGCCTATGACAGGTGGGGCCGGCTTGTTAATTAGTTTAGGATTAGTGCTAACTAATTTTAGTTAGTTTAGGTCACTGACATGTGGGCTAAGACACTGACAGACAGGGCCCACCAGTCAGGTTTGACTGGCCCTGGCGCCTTTAACTCGCTGACATCAGAGTGAAGTAGTGCTGACGCAATTATTCATTTTCTGGATTTATTTTTATGTAGGAAATTCCAGAAAATAGCCAAAACTTCTAAAAATCATAGAAAATCAACCATAGCTCCAAATCAAACAAATTATATATGAAAAATGATCAGAAAAATTCAATCTATCCATCTGTAATGGTTTCATGCATGACAAACCACTTTAACCTTGCTGTTTAGGTGAAACAAGCTAATACACTTATTATGCATAAGAACTTTAACCTTCATTTGAATCTTTGATTCAAATGGACCCATTTCAACTTGTTTCACATTGCATTAGGCAGGACACATCATTTTGCCATGTGATAGCATGCATCATATTGTTGCATATTGTCATGTGTTGATTATGTTCTATATGTCCTTCGTGGTAGGTTCTGCCTCCGAGGATATCTCCGAGTATCCAACTGAAGGGCAGCACCCTACTACCACTCCATCAGGCAAGCAGCCCCATTGATCATATCGATACAATCCCATGTTCTCGCCTCTACTCTCATTTACTGCATTAAGACAACAACATTTCAAACTACTGTGTGCTACGGTAGTTGAACCCTTATCCTCTTCATGACCTGTCATTGCCACAGTAACTAGATGAAACCCACTAGCATGTGTAGGAGTTGATTGAGCCATGTTTGTGTTTCCTACCTTGCTATGCCTACTATGCTTAGAGTTGTGTCAGGTATGGTTCATCTGGGTGATGGGCTAGAGTGAAATGATTCTGACGGTAATGTGAGTGGTGCGTTGAACATGATTTGGTAAAGGTATCGATGGGAGGCCATGTAGGAGTACATGGTGGGTTGTTTCATTGAGTCCGTCCATAAGAACTGAGATCTGTATGCGTGATTTAAGATTCAGCTGCTACCACACATTGGGCCCTGAAATATGACCCTGCTCGACTTACTAACCCCTCTCGTCCTCTGTCCAGAAGTTGCAACTAGTTTCTGGTGTTTGTAGGTTATGTTTTGGCGGCCGTGCGTAGCGCTGACCCTATGGGTGGGCTATGATGCGGTAGATACACCGTGGCAAGGTGTACCGAGTCGCCCGTTTGGTGTCTCGAGAACCCTGCACACATCGTTTGGGGCCGATGAGGACACCCCGGCTGGATCTCCTTGCGGATGGAACCTGAATAGGCGATAAACCTGGATTAGAGACTTGTGCGGTTAGTCAGGTCGTGGTCTACACCCACGTCGGCTTTTGCTTGAAGTCTACCGAGCACATGTCGTGTGCAGACGCTAAGTGGTGGAAACATCTGTGACGAAGTACACCCCTGCAGGGTATAAAACTATTCAAATAGCCGCATCCGCGGTAAAGGACTACTTGGTTGCCGACAAGTTAATGGTTACTACTAACAGACTCAAGATAAGTGTGAGTACCGAGGATGGCTCTCTCATAGGATGACGAGGGAGGATCCCCGGTGGAGTATTGTGTTGGTGATTAGTGGACTCGTGTGCGAAAACTATTTTACTAGTGGTGTCCTGTAGGATAGCTTAGCCAAGAGTCAAAGCTGGCTTGCTGCAATAACTCCACCACCTTCTTGAGAATGAGCATGTATAGTAGGTTCTGATGTAAGACTTGCTGAGTACATTCGTACTCATGTTTGCTTAATTACTGTTTTCAGACGACAACACCGCCCCCTCCGATGGGTTTTATGTAGATCTCGATGTCGATGAGTGACTTGCCACCCAGGTGGTGATCCTGGCCTTGGAGGGCCCTATGTAGATAGACAGGCTTCGAGAAGCCTTCTTGCTTTCTAGTGTCTATACTCAGACTATTTGCTTCCGCATGTGCTTGTATGCTTGTATGACTTGATTGTCGGGTCATGTGACCCCTACCTGTATGAACATGTTATGTATGGCTCTCTGGAGCCTTTAAATAAAGTACTTGAGTTGTAGAGTCTTGTTTTGACGCCATGTTGTATTTGCACATATCGAGCATATTGTGTGTATGATTGAAATGCTTGGTATGTGTGGGATCCGACAATCTAGTTGTTTATCCTTGGCAGCCTCTCTTATGGGGAAATGTAGTCTAGTGCTCCTCGAGCCATAGTAGTCCGCTACAGCGCGGTTCACCGGAGTCCTGCTAGCCCAGCACTACTGCTGAGGACACTTGACTAGCCGGCATGTGTTTCACATCGTTCCTATGTCTGTCCCTCCGGGGAAATGTCACGCGGTGACTTCCGGAGTCCTGTCTAGCCTGCTACAGCCTGGGTTCCCCGGAGTCTTGTTAGCCCAGTGCTATAGCCTGGATTCACATGCTGATGACCGACATGCTCGATGTGATTCATGTATGCCTGTCTCCATAGGTCTGTGCCGCTTTGGGTTCACGACTAGCCATGTCGGCCCGGGTTCTCTGTCATATGGATGATTGCGACACTATCATATATGTGAGCCAAAAGGCGCAAACGGTCCCGGGCCACGGTAAGGCGACACCCGTGGGGATACCGCGCGTGAGGCCGCAATGTGATATGAGGTATTACCGGCTAGATCGATGTGACTTGGAATCGGGGTCCTGACAGCGTTGGCATCAGAGCCGGACTGCCTGTAGGTTCGTTGAGCCAAACTGGTCGATGTCGAGTCTAGAAATGCTTTAGTTATATGTAGGGGAATTGATTGCGGGAGGGAACGTAAGGCTCTTTTACTCCTTTACCTTATGCCCTCTGATCTGGGTCATTCTCTTCTCATTCAACGTGGGTTAAGGACTAGGCTCTCTTCTTCTATCAGGTTCACGTGTTACTAATCCGTAGTAGCTTATAGGATCGTTGTTACAAGCCTCAGTACAGTTTCTACTACTTTTAGTATGTTGCCAGTTGAATCAGAACCTTGATATGATGTTGTTGAGTGGTATTGCAAACTGTTGTGGATGTCTCAAAATTTTTTTTGAGCATTTACAGCCGTTATGTTGTCCAATTTCCCCTAGAAAATTCTAATGCCTTTGCATTATTCTATGCTTTCAGATGGCCACCCGTTTGCAGAACCAAGTGGTTCGTCTAACCCGGTGCCTTGATGTGCCCGGCCACATGGCCATGTTGGTTCGAGTGATGGTTGAGTCAGGCTATCGGTGGTATCCGGAATATACCGTCGAGGAGCAGCTCAGAGACTTCAACCAGAGCCAGTACCTCCATACCGTCAGGATATATCCCTCTTATCCTGGAGCCACTGAGCCCCTTCACTGTTCCTATGGACTTGGGGTCACTATTGAGATGTCTGTGCAGGATGCAGCCTATTCAATGATGACTATCATTCGAGCCAGGGGTACTATCAGGCCTTGTACTATGACTCTACACATGAGGAGTCACTACTCCGCACCACTGCCGAGATGCTCGAGGATAAGGACCGCGAAAATCGGGCCTTGCGTATAGAGCTTTTCAACTCTCGTGCTGATCACTGGGCCACTTTGACTCGGTTTGCACCTACGGTACAGCCAGGATACATGGATCTGAGGGATCTGTACCCTGTATGGTCTGGATTGCCAGATTGTATGGAGTGGCATCATGTAGGAGGCATCACCCCTCCTCGTGGTCCCCGTCTGCCACCACTTGTGGGACCAAGGCCACATCCGAGTCCCTATGGTTCGCTGGCTCCGCAGGACCGTCTGTTCCTAGATGATCATGTTCCACTTCTAGGTTTTGGTGGCGACTTCTATGAGGATTACTACGGAGCCGTCTGAGCTAGTAGTAGTTTCTCTAGTATTGTAGTCACTAGTGCAGAACCGGGCAATAGCACCGGTTCGTAAGGCCCTTTAGTGCCGGTTTAGGAACCGGCACTAAGGTTTCGGCACTAAAGCCCCCCCCCCTTTAGTACCGGTTCAGCACGAACCGGTGCTAAAGGGCAACCACGTGGCACGAGCCAGCTCCGGGGGCCGGGAGCCCTTTAGTACCGGTTGGTAACACCAACCGGTACTAAAATGTTTGGGGGGTTTTTGGTTTTATGATTTCTTTTTCATTTAATTTTGTCTTTTCCATTTTAATTCTTTTTCGTTTGCTTGTATTTTACGGTACTACACATTGTACACATTATTCATATATATACATATATATATATATAAATAGAATTTCTAGTAGAACCAATCATATATATATCATCAATGTCTCACAAACCATATTAATTCACACATACACAGATGTATAGCTATATACAATTTCTCCTACATATGCATGTTGCCTTCGGAGCCAGTGGCATTAGCCTAATTGGTGCCTTCGGAGCACGATGACAATTGGAAGTGGTTCATGGGGGCGGTAGCGGGTAATAGTATTCTCCCTTCGGATTTATGACCTGGCCGAGCAAAAATCCCGCTATTTCCTCTTGAAGTGCTTCTACGCGCTCCGTTTCTAGGAGCTTGTCCCGCACCTCTTTGAACTGTTTAGAAGGAGATCAATATGCATGTGTATTAGTTGTGTGACTAGATATCGATAATGGTGTAAAAATTGTGAATAGTGTTCTGACAAGCCTACCCATTCCTGTCTTTGAGATCTGCTCCTTTCGGACGCCATCATGCGAATGTTCTCGCAAACGCAGAATGCACACTGATCAGTCCCCTGCGCCTGCTTCAGGGCCTTTATTACAAGAATGGAATTTAATTTGATCAGATAATAATTAATCAAGCATGATAATTAAAGAGA
Source organism: Triticum aestivum (assembly GCF_018294505.1). Lineage (NCBI taxonomy): Eukaryota > Viridiplantae > Streptophyta > Magnoliopsida > Poales > Poaceae > Triticum > Triticum aestivum. Next base: position 94,902,599 of record NC_057800.1, read on the forward strand.
TGGCAGCTAGCTAGCTAGCTAGCTAGTACTACTTAATTACTTACCTTGGATCGAAACCATTTCAGCTTTGGTTTCCATTCGCCTTCCGTGACGCTGATGAACCTTGCCCAAGCCTTGCCCGCCGACAAAGAAAATGAATAAAGGGGTTATCAAATAGTTCATATCATGAAATGACGAATTACTAAATAGGCCGAGATATATAGTTAATAATGATTGAAATTACCTGTTGACTATCCCAAACAAGATGTTATAGTCACTTTGTTTTTTAAGTAGCGAGTCCAGTATTTCAACTGTTCCGGCGTCAACTTTAATGATACACAAGATCCAGTGAAATCTGCATGCACACACGTTTGCATGTCTTAATTAAGCGGGCATATGTGAGCAAAAACATGTAGCTAGCTAGCTAGTAGGCAAAAACAGAGAATTTGTAGTACAAGAAAGTGTGACTCACTGGAAGTTGTAAGGAAGTAGTATATCTTCATTGTATTTGAGGCGCTTCAAGAACTCTAGCATGCTGTCCTCTACCTCTTTTTATTGATGCTTGTTTATTTTCCATGTGTATTCATTAACGGTGTTTGGGTCAATGAACCCAATGCCATAGCGTCCACCTTTTCTCATTTCATACATCTTCATCCTGCATATTACCACAGAAACGAATATAGTGAGGATAATTACAGGTAATGATTGATCAAAAGATGTCATGATCACCAGATTCCTGCTTATATAAATATATATACCTCGCCGGTGTTTGTTGTTTCAGGATCAACATGTTCTTCGTCGTAGTTCATGACTTCATCTTCTCAGTCGTCGCGATCGAATATCATATCACCCTCTCCGGTGTTGTTTAGAAATTCGGAGCCGTCAAAATCTTCTTCATTCTGATCATCATCTGGCCCGTGTATGATATCGAACATGGTCTGTTCTCTCTCTCTCTGTCGGTATTGTCTGCCATAGCTTTTATTTAACTATGCCAAAAGAAATATTAAAGAATTTAGTATAATCTCGAATAATAGATATAATCTCGAATACATCGTCTCGAGTAATAGATATAATCTCGAATACATCGTCCCGAATAATAGATTTAATCTCGAATACGTCGTCTCGAATAATAGATATAATCTTGAATACATTGTCTCAAATAATATATATAATCTCGAATAAATCATCTCGAATATTATATATCGAATACATCACTAGCTAGCTAGCTAGCTAATAAAGATCGAATACTAGAGAGTAATCTAGGCGGTGGACAACCAAAGTGAAGGAACCATCACTGGATCATAGCTCGGGTGATCTCCCCAAAGAACCTGCCAGGTATTGGAGAACCTGACGTCCATAGCAGCCATGTAGCGATGGACGTGCTTGTCCTCCTCCCTGACACGGCGACGTACCACCTCCGGCGGGGCCGGCTCCCTCCGCACCGAAAGTGGCCCACGCGAATGCCACCAAAGGAGATGAGGGTCGACGACGGGACCCGGGGCCGGGTTCCTCACCAAGCGTCGCGCCCCTGAAGGTAGCACCTCCCAGTGCCAGCCCGGCGGAGCCCAGTCCCGGACATGGGTCCTCTAAAGCAGGACGTCGTCGCGAACGGGTCGACGGCAAGGATGCGGGCCGGGCATCGTCGACAACAAAAATACTATATGCAAATGTAACACTAATTATGCTATCATTGCATATGTCAAAATTCGATATGCTATTTCATACTAATTAAGCATCTAACACTAAAAACAGAAAAAACAACTTCTATACATCCATTAAAAACAGAAAAACAACATTATATAAAAAAATTCCATACTAATTAAACACTAATTATATCCATCTAACATGCATTCATACATATATACTAGTGAAAAAATAATAATCTGAAAAATCTAAACTAATTAAACATACAAAATACGTATATACTAATTAACTTAAGGAAATGTGCGTGTGTGTGTGTGTGTTCATCATGCTTGTGTGTGTGTACGGGCTCGGGGAGGGGCGGCGCCCATGGTGGCCACCGGGGGCGAGGGAGAGGGGTTAGAGGGGGAGAGCTCACAGCGGGGCGACGGCGACGGCGAGGCAACGACCCGGGGC
>NC_057800.1:94905187-94929418 GCF_018294505.1 Triticum aestivum
CGACGGGCCGGGGCGTGATGGGGCGGCGACGCGGGGACGGCGCGACGGGGACAGGCCCGGGGCGGCGACGGAGACGAGGGCGGCGACGGGGACAGGGGCGGCGACGAGGATGGGGGCGGCGACGACAACGGCGCGCGACGGGGGCGGCGACGGCGGTGATCAATCGGGAAGAAACAGAGGAAGAATGAAATTTTTCGAATTGATGTATATATAGAAGGCACCTTTAGTACCGGTTGGAGCCACCAACCGGTACTAAAGGCCTGTTTTGGCCAGGCCAAACGGCGGGAAGCACCCCCCTTTAGTACCGGTTCGTGGAACCAACCGGTACTAAAGGCCCCCCCTATAGTACCGGTTGGTGCCACGACCCGGTACTAAAGGGTGTGCGCTGCCAGGCGAGGGGCACAAAAGTTTAGTCCCACCTCGGTAGCCGAGGGGCACTCGCACCTGCTTATAAGCCCCGCCGTCGCTGCTGTCTCGAGCTCCTCTCTTAAGCAGGCCTTCTGGGCCTACCTCTTCTGCGATGCCCTGTTGGGCCTACTGGGCTAGCGGGCCTGCATCCTGGCCCAACTTGAATTTGGGTTTCTAGTCGTATGCAGGCCGCTGTGGCCCAGTAGGTGGGCTTTTTTTTCTTATTTTTTTTGCTTTATTTATTTTTGTGAATAACTTAACTTTGAAAATAGATTTTTCAGTGATTCTTTTTTCTTATGTTTAATATTAGTGTGTTTTATCATTATATTCAATTTGGTAATGCTTAGGTTATTTAAAAAATGAAATGCCTTTGTAACGGATGAGTTTTCGTCCGAAACCCTGATACTTCGAAACAGATTGTCCATTTTGTACACGAAGTGCATCTAGTTTTTGCGGTAACCCTCTCTACTTTTTTGCACATGCTATGTGGGTGAAATTATGATACCATGCCAACTTTCATCTTTTTCTGAGTTCATTTGAAATGCTTTTCAATTTCAGGGTCATTTAGCTGAAAAAATCAGTAAATGCATGAAAGAATTTGCTTGCACATAAAATTTCTTCGCGTTTCAAATGCCAAAACACATAACTAGCTACCCTAACTATTACAGAGATTCCCTCCTGGGTGTGAAACACAGAAGAAAGTGATGATAGTTAAGCCGATCACATCCCAGATCTTTGGGTGTGAAACTTTTTCTTTGCGTGTGTCCTTTTGCGTCGTAGCCATGGAAAATCTTCATCATTTAACGGGATGCTCGGGTCAATATTCACTGTGAATGGAGCAATTTCATCAAACTTTTCATAATCTTCTGACTTGTCTGTGTTGTCATCCACTCCCACGATGTTTCTCTTCCCAGAAAGAACTATGTGCCGCTTTGGCTCATCATACGATGCATTCGCTTCCTTATCTTTTCTTTTTATTGGCTTGGTAGACATGTCCTTCACATAGAAAACCTGTGCCACATCATTGGCTAGGATGAATGGTTAGTCTGCATATGCAAGATTGTTGAGATCCACTGTTGTCATTCTGTACTGCGGGTCTTCCGTTACCCCGCCTCGTGTCATATTGACCCATTTGCACCGAAACAAAGGGACCTTCAAACCACGTCGATAGTCAAGTTCCCATATGTCCTGTATATAACCATAATATGTTTCCTTTCCCGTCTTGGTTTCTGCATCAAAGCGGACACCACTGTTTTGGTTGGTGCTCTTCTTATCTTGGGCGATCGTGTAAAATGTATTACCATTTATCTCGTACCCTTTGAAAGTCATTATATTCGAAGATGGTAACTGGGATAGCAAGTACAGGTCATCTTCAATAGAGGTGTCATGCATGGTACGTGCTTGCAACCAGCTGGCGAAACTCCTGGTTTGTTCACATGTAATCCAGTCATCAGACCGCTCCGGGTGTTTGGAGCGTAGCAAATTCTTGTGTCCATCCATATACGGAGCCACCAAGGTGGAATTCTATAGAACTGTGTAGTGTGTTTCAGTGAGAGAATGTCCGTCCATACATATTATTTGTTCCCCTCCTAGCGTGCCTTTTCCATCCAGTCTGCCCTTATGCCGCGATTCAGGAACACCAATCGGCTTAAGGTCAGGAATAAAATCAATACAAAACTCAATGACCTCCTCATTTTGACGGCCCTTGGAGATGCTTCCTTCTGGCCTAGCACGGTTATGAACATATTCCTTTAAGACTCCCATGAACCTCTCAAAGGGGAACATATTGTGTAGAAATACAGGACCCAAAACATTAATCTCTTCGCATAGGTGAACTAGGACGTGCGTCATGATGTTGAAGAAGAATGGTGGGAACACCAACTCGAAACTGACAAGACATTGCACCAAATCATTCTGTAACCTTGGTATGATTTCTGGATCGATTACCTTCTAAGAGATTGCATTGAGAAATGCACATAGCTTCACAATGGCTAATCGAACGTTTTCCGGTAGAAGCCCCCTCAATGCAACCGGAAGCAGTTGCGTCATAATCACGTGGCAGTCATGAGACTTTAGGTTCTGGAACTTTTTCTCTGCCATGTTTATTATTCCCTTTATATTTGACGAGAAGCCAGACGGTACCTTAATACTGAGCAGGCATTCAAAGAAGATTTCCTTCTCTTCTTTGGTAAGAGCGTAGCTTGCATGACCCTGATGTATGCCGTCTTTTCCGTGCATACGTTGCTGGTCCTCCCATGCCTCAGGTGTATCTTTTGTCTTCCCATACACACCCAAGAAGCCAAGCAGGGTCACACAAAGATTCTTCGTCACGTGCATCACGTCGATTGCAGAGCGGACCTCGAGGTCCTTCCAATAGGGCAGGTCCCAAAATATAGATTTCTTCTTCCACATGGGTGCGCGTCCATCAGCGTCATTCGGAACAGGTTGTCCACCAGGACCCTTTCCAAAGACCACCTTCAAATCCTTGACCATATCATGTGCATTAGCACCAGTACGGTGGCGAGGCTTCGTCCGGTGATCCGCCTCACCTTTGAAATGCTTGCCTTTCTTTCTTACGGGATGCCTGCTCGGAAGAAATCGATGATGTCCTAGGTACACATTCTTATTAGCCAAATATATACTGTCGGTATTGTCCAAACAGTGCGTGCATGCACGGTATCCCTTGTTTGTCTGTCCTGAAAGGTTACTGAGAGCAGGCCAATCATTGATGGTCACGAACAGCAACGCCTTTAGGTCAAAATCTTCCCCCATGTGCTCATCCCACGCACGTACACCTGTTCCATTCCATAGTTGTAAGAGTTCTTCAACTAATGGCCTTAGGTACACATCAATGTCGTTGCCGGGTTGCTTAGGGCCTTGGATGAGCACTGGCATCATAATGAACTTCCGCTTCATGCACAACGAAGGAAGAAGGTTATACAAACATAGAGTCACAGGCCAGGTGCTATGGTTGCTGCTCTGCTCCCCAAAAGGATTAATGCCATCTGTGCTTAGACCAAACCATACGCTCCTTGCGTCATCTGCAAACTCCTTCCCGTACTTTCTTTCAATTTTTCTCCACTGCGACCCGTCAGCGGGTACTCTCAACTTTCCGTCTTTCTTATGGTCTTCTTTGTGCCATCGCATCGCCTTGGCATGCTCTTTGTTTTGGAACAAACGTTTCAACCGTGGTATTATAGGAGCATACCACATCACCTTGGCAGGAATCTTCTTCCTGGGGCGCCGGCCCTCGACATCATCAGGGTCATCGCGGCTGATCTTATAGCGCAATGCACCACATACCGGGCAAGCGTTCAAATCCTCGTACTCACCGCGGTAGAGGATGCAATCATTAGGGCATGCATGTATCTTCTGCACCTCTAACCCTAGAGGGCAGACAACCTTCTTTGCTTCATACGTACTCTTGGGCAATTCGTTGTCCTTTGGAAGCATATCCTTTATCATTACCAGCAACTTTCCAAATCCCTTGTCAGATACACCATTCTCTGCCTTCCATTGCAGCAATTCCAGTGTGGTGCCCAGCTTTTTCTTGTCACCTACGCAATTCGGGTACAACAATTTTTTGTGATCCTCTAACATGCGCTGCAACTTCTTCTCCAAATCACTTGCGCAGTTTCTCTTTGCATCGGCAATGGCCCGACCTAGATCATCAAGGGGCTCATTTGATGCCTCTTCTTCAGCTTCTTCCCGCATTGCCGGCTCAGCTTCTTCCCTCATTGTTGTATCATCGTATTCAGGGAACCCATGGCCAGGATAGCAGTCGTCGTCCTCTTCTTCTTCATTGTCTTCCATCATAACCCCTCTTTCTCCGTGCTTGGTCCAAACATTATAATGGGGCATGAAACCGGACTTAAACAGGTGGACGTGAATGGTTCTTGACGTAGAGTAATTGTGACCATTCTTACAGCGAGCACATGGACAAGGCATAAAACCATCCGCCCGCTTGTTTGCCTCAGCCGCAAGCAGAAAAGTATGCACGCGCTCAACGAACTGGGGAGAGCATCGGTCATCGTACATCCATTGCCGGCTCATCTTCATTACACAACACCGAATAGACCAAATTAATACAAGTTCATACATAAAGTTCATACAACACTTAAATGCAACAAACAAATAACTCTCTAGCTAAAGCATTTAAATGCCACGACAAATACGATCAAGATCGCAACTAAGGTAACAATGGATCCAACAGCATAATGATACCAAGCCTCACTATCGATGGCATATTTTCTAATCTTTCTAATCTTCAAGCGCATTTTCTCCATCTTCATCTTGTGATCATCGACAACATCGGCAACATGCAACTCCAATTCCATCTTCTCCCCCTCAATTCTTTTCAATTTTTCTTTCAAGTACTCATTTTCTCTTTCAACTAAATTTAACCTCTCGGCAATAGGGTCGGTTGGAATTTCCGGTTCACATACCTCCTAGAAAAAATTTCTATGTCCACTTGATGGGCATAATTTGTCATAAACACGAAATGCAACTAGTTTTAAAAGAGAATATACATACCACATCCGAATCATAACAAGGACTAGGGCCGACGGGGACGGATATCAAAACCATGGCACTATATGTATAACAAACAACGTATGGGTAAGATAATTATACGAGTAACTATATATCCAAATCACACAAACATCAATTTTTATATAAAATTTCATGAACTAGAGGCTCACCACAAGGTGGTGCCGGTGACGGGACGGTGCGGGCGATCGGCGGTGGCTACGATGGAGATTTAGAAGGCACTAAGTAAACCACACCTACATATGCAAACTAAGTGTTATTTTTGACCTCAAATTGCATATAAATCAAATACTAGCACATATATATATATCCTCCCAAATTACTAAACTCACAAATTAATCACTATATAAAGCATTGCAAGAGCTAATCTAGCAATGAGAGATGAAAGGACAAAGTTGCTAACCTTTGTGATCATTTGAATGGATGGGGGCCTTCAAATCTTGACAAATTTTGGGCAAAATGTGTGATGAGCTCGAGAGGAAGAGGGGAAGAACAGAGAGGAGAGGGGAAAGGGGAAGAACAGAGCAAGCTCGGGTGGACGAAGGGTTTATGTAGGACGACCTTTAGTACCGGTTCGTGCCAAGAACCGGTACTAAAGGGGCTAGAGGGGCACCTGTCTGACAACATCCTGCCACCACTCTCATTAGTACCGGTTCGTGGCACGAACCGGTGCTAAAGGTTCGCCACGAACCGGTACTAATGAAAGCGGCCCGGCTAGCCGTTGGAACCGTCACTAATGTATACATTAGTGCCGGCTCAAATACAAACCGGCACTAATGTGCTTCACGTTTGACCCTTTTTCTACTAGTGAGTAGTTGTATTCTCCACAGTCCTGCGTGACCGTGGGATACAACTTGGTGTGTATCACGCTTCGGAGGTGTAGAAAAATAATGTATAGGAGCTTGGAATGCCTTCGATGAGATGTAATGTCTTTTACCATAGTTGTACTCTAGCCTGGGCTTGTACTAAACTATGTACAGTGTGTATGACCAATGGTATATATATGGCAGTTTATATATTACCATGTCATGCAACGAACATCTTAGCATTCCATGTTATCCATTACATTCTGCACTTCCTTGCTAAGTTTGTGCCATCCTTATCTAAACAGTTGTTTTGTTTTCTCTAGGATGGTCAATACCCACAGCAACCCTGCTGCCCCGGAGCAGGGGGGAAGCCAGTGCAGTTAGGGGTGAAAATCTGCCTCACCCGCCTTCTATGGCCGAAGTGATGCTGGAGGTGGAAAGAAACAAGCGTGAGACTAACTGCTTGCTGGAGCGGATTGAGCAGAACACTACACGCCATCAGCGAAATGACTTGGTGTCAATCAATGACTTTATCAAGTTCTACCCACCAAAGTTTAACCATTCCGTCGAGCCCCTCGACGTGGATGACTGGCTTCGCAGCATCACCCACAAGCTACGTTCTGCCAACGTAGCCGAAGCTGATAAGGTTACTTATGCTGCCTATCACCTTGAAGGCCCTGCTAGCCTTTGGTGGGAAAACTTTGAAGCTATGCACCCGGTCGGCCAAATCACTACTTGGGCTGAATTCAGTGAGGCTTTCCGTGAGCATCACATCCCGGAAGGTCTCATAAATCGCAAGAGGGAAGAGTTCTGCAATTTCACCCAAGGAAGACTGACTGTGGATGCATATAGTCGTGAATTTGGAAATCTGGCACGATATGCTCCTGAAGAGGTATCCACCGACGCTAAGAAGCAGGCAAGGTTCCACAAGGGACTTAACCCTGAGCTTCGCCACGATCTTCGTCTGCACGAGTGCACCTCCTTTTAGAAGTTGGTTAATAAAGCCATCAGTGCTGAGACAGGCCAGTCTGACTATGACGCTTCATGAAAGCACTCTCGTGATTTTGGCTCTTCATCTGGCTCTGGATCTCAGAAGCGCCGGGTGTGGATTCCAAGCACGGCACTGCCACCCAGGTTCATTCCAAGGCCATCCTTTGAGGCGCCTCGCCCCAACCAGCAGTTTGCACCGTCAAAGCCCTATGGTGGCCCTGCTGCTAATGCTGCTCCACGCCCCAATGTTGTGACATGTTTCAAATGTGGAGAGCCGGGTCACTATAGTCCAGAGTGTCCCCAGAACAACAACCCCAATCAGTCTGGAAAGTCCGTTGGCCGTAGTAAGCCAGCGGGAAAGACATTCTATGCCAAGCCGGTCACCACTGCACGTGGTCATGTCAACTATGTCTCAGCTGAGGAGGCTCCTGAGGATCCTAACGTCGTCCTTGGTACACTCCTTGTTAATTGCCATCCGGCATCTGTTCTTTTCGATACTGGAGCATCTCATTCATTCATATCCGAGAACTATGCTCGATTGCATAACACGACATTCTGTGACATGCCCACTTCCATGGTAATTCAAACTCCGGGTTCCAAATGGCAAACTTCTAGAGTAAGCCATGGGAACGAAATTCTTGTCGATAGACTTGTCTTCCTTGCATCCTTCATAGCTCTCAAGTCCTCGGACATAAACATCATCTTGGGTATGGACTGGATGTCAGCTCATTACGCTAAGATTGATTGTGCCACTAGAACCGTTCAACTTACTCACCCATCAGGCAAGACAGTCAATGTCTTAACTTGAGTGGCCAAGCGCCAGCTTTACTCCCTAAATGCCAACCCCCTTCCAGACCTTGAAGATATTCCGGTAGTCCGGGACTTTCCAGATGTCTTTCCAGAAGAACTGCCAGGTGTTCCACCTGACAGGGATGTCGAGTTTGTGATAGACTTTGTTCCAGGAACCGTTCCAATTTCTAGAAGACCCTATAAGATGGCACCCTTAGAACTAGCCGAGCTTAAGAACCAACTCGATGAGTCCTTGAAAAATGGTTTCATCCATCCTAGTTCCTCTCCTTCGGCTTGCCCCATCCTCTTCGTCAAGAAGAAGGATGGAACGGATCGGATGGTTGTAGATTAGCGACCTGTCAACTTGGTCACCATCAAGAACAAGTGTCCGCTTCCCAGGATCAACGATCTGTATGACCAGCTCGCTGGATCCTCAGTCTTTTCCAAGATGGATTTGAGGTTGGGCTACCATCAAATCAAAATCAGAAACGGGGACATTCCCAAAACGGCCTTTGTTACTTGTTATGGCCAATACGAGTACACCGTTATGTCCTTCGGTTTAACCAATGCCCCAGCCACCTTCTCTCGGTTAATGAACTCGGTCTTCATGGAGTATTTGGATAAATTCGTCATAGTATACCTCGATGGCATACTCATCTACTCCAAGAATGAAGAGGAACATGCCGAACATCTGAGGCTGGTATTGACGAAACTTCGAGAGCATTGCCTTTATGCCAAATTCTCCAAGTGTGAATTTTGGTTGCCAGAAGTGACCTATCTAGGCCATGTAATCTCTGGTAAGGGTATTGCTGTCAATCCCAAGCGAGTTCAAGCCGTCTTTGATTGGACTCCACCTGAGACGGTCAAGCAAGTTCGGAGCATCCTTGGCTTAGCGAGCTACTGCCGCCGCTTCGTCGAGAATTTCTCCAAGGTTGCTAAACCTCTAACTAAACTCCTCAAGAAAAATAAAAAGTTCGAGTGGACCCCACAGTGCGAGTTCAGCTTTTAGGAACTGAAAAGACATCTGACATCTGCTCCCATACTGGTACATCAAATTTTTCCAAGGACTTTATTATCTATTGCGACGCCTCGCGACAAGGAATAGGTTGCATATTCATGCAAGATCGTTAGGTAGTTGCCTATGCCTCACGAAAATTACACCCACATGAGGAAAACTATCCCACACATGATCTAGAGCTTGCAGCTGTAGTCCACGCACTCAAAACTTGGCGACATTACCTTCTCGGTAATCGTTGCGAGATCTTCACCGATCACCAAAGTTTAAAATATATCTTCACCCAACCGGATTTGAATCTCAGGCAACGACGTTGGGTCGAGTTGATCTCGGATTACGACTTAGGAATAACTTACACCCCGGGCAAGGCCAATGTCATGGCTGATGCGCTAAGTCGTAAATCTTATTGTAACAACCTGATGTTACAACAAAGTCAACCACTTCTCCATGAGGAATTTCGTAAGCTGAATCTTCACATTGTTCCTCGAGGATTCCTATCCACCCTGGTGGCGAAGCCTAACCTTACCGATCAAATCATAGCTGCCCAGAAGCGTGATAAGGGCATATCCCAGATTAAGGAAAGCATCGCTAGCGGAGTTGCTAAATGTTTTTCCATGGATGAATGAGGTGTTGTCTTCTTTGAGAACCGCTTGGTGGTTCCCAAGAAACAACATTTACGCCAGTTGATTCTTAAGGAAGCTCATGAATCCCCTCTCACCATTCATCCCGGTAGTACCAAAATGTATCAAGACCTATGCCAGAGGTTTTGGTGGACTAGGATGAAGAGAGAAATTGCTCAATACATTGCTAGTTGCGACGTCTGTCGTTGTGTTAAAGCAGAGCATCAACGACCTGCTGGCACCCTTCAACCTTTGGCTATTCCTGAGTGGAAATGGGATAAAATTAGTATGGATTTCATTACTGGGTTTCCCAGGACCAAGAGAGGGAATAATGCCATCTTCGTCGTGATCGTCCGTCTTTGCAAAGTAGCCCATTTCCTACCTGTTCGTGAGAGTATCACCGCTAGCCAGCTAGCTGATTTATACATCTCCCAAATAGTGCCTCTTCATGGTGTCCCATTGGAAATTAACTCAGACCGTGGGAGTCTCTTCACCTCTCGATTTTGGGAAAGTTTCCAAAATGCTATGGGAACTCGTCTCCCTTTTAGCACCGCCTTCCATCCTCAATCAAGTGGTCAAGTAGAGCGATTCAATCAAATTTTGGAAGATATGCTCCGAGCTTCTGTCATCTCATTCGGAATGGGTTGGGAGAAATGCCTTCCATTCGCGGAGTTTGCTTACAACAATAGTTATCAAGCTAGCTTGGGCAAAGCTCCTTTCGAAGTTCTCTATGGACGAAAAGGTCGAACGCCTCTTAACTGGTCAGAAATAGGGGAAAGACAACTCTTTGGCCCGGATATGATTCAGGAAGCAGAAGAGCAGGTTCGCGTTATTCGTGAGAAATTGAAAACAGCCCAATCTCGTCAACAGAGCCAATATGATCGTAAACATAAGCTCATGACTTATGAAGTCGGCGAGAAGGCTTACCTTCGGGTTACTCCGTTAAAGGGAACCCATCGTTTCGGTATCAAAGGCAAATTGGCTCCTTGTTACATTGGACCCTTTCGCATTCTTGCTAAACGAGGAGAAGTTGCCTACCAATTGGAGCTACCTTGGCATCTTTCCAAAGTTCACGATGTCTTCCACGTTTCTCAACTCAGGCGTTGCTTCGCGGATCCTATCCGTGGAGTGGACCACAAAATGCTTGATCTACAAGATAACCTCTCATATCGGGAATATCCCATTCGTATCCTTGATCAAGCCGAGCGTACCACTCGATGCCATAATATCAAGTTTCTCAAGGTTCAATGGTCACACCATTCTGAGAAGGAAGCCACTTGGGAAAGGGAGGATCGTCTTCGACTCGAGTACCCCACCTTCTTCCCGGAGGATCCTAAATCTCGGGACGAGATTCTTTTGAGTGGGGGTGAGTTGTCACACCCTAGCTGGTTCATGCATTAGAGTGTTGCATCATGTCTACTTTTACAGAAACTTGAAATGGGGATGACAGAACCCCCAGCACCCCCCTGGAAACAACTATGCTTTACTAAAATTATTTTCAATGAACCCAAAATGCCCTTCACAAAATGTTCATCATTTCTGGATTGGGTTAAAACCCCTGGCAAAAATGGTGCGCTCTTTTCTAGGACATTCTGGATTTTTTGAATTAAATCATAAGTATTTGAATTTGGGCATTTAAATGCTATAAAATATTTTAAATGCCCAAATAATTCTAGATTTAAGTGAGGGCTGTTAGGAATAATCCCAACAGAGCCCACAATTATTTTCAGGATTTTAGTAAGTGCCTAAGTATTTTTAATAAAGCCCGAAAGTTACAGAAAAATAGAAAAAGAAAACAAAACAAGAAAAGAGAGAAAGAGAAAGGCTTACCTGGCGCCACCCAGCAGGCCCACCTGCCGACCCAGCCTAGCCACCGCTCCAGCGAGCTGGTTGGCTTGGCCAGGCAGGCAAGCAGCTGCTCGACAGCGAGCACAGCATGTGTGCCACGCAGCTGCCCGCCGCCTCGCCGCTCCCCTCGTCGAGCTATCGACATGGGACGAAGCCTCTCTCTCTCCCGACCTCGCAGACACTCGCCCTCCCCTCTGGCTCCTCTCTCTCGCCCTCCCCGACGTCGCCCGAGATGTCACCGTCACTGCCGCTCGCCGCAGCCGCGTCCAACGCTGTCCCCGCGCCCTCTCGCCGTGTCCAGATGGTTCGCCGTCGTCAACTACGTCGACTAGCCAAGCCGCACGACGCCGGAGCCCCTGCATCATCGCCGCCGCCGTCGTCTTCAACCTCGGGCCGCCCTAGATCGCGGTCACCGTTCCGACCGCACCGAGCCTTCCCCGAGCATGCTGACCATCCTTGTGGCTTCCCTCTGAGCTGCTGAACCTTCCCGTGCTTTCCGTTTCGCCCCTAGAATACCAGAGACGCCGCGTCTCTTGTGCCAGAACGCGACGCCGCCTGACCACGTCGTCGGCACTGCTCCGGTGACCATTTGGTCACGGGCTTGTGCCCATCACACTCCTCACGCTGCGTAGAGGCTGTAGGTGCTAGTGCCACGTCGCCTAGGCCACTGCAGCCACGTGCACGAGCTGACCCGAGCTTAGGCCTCCGCCAAGCTCATCGCCGGCGATGCTCCGGCCACTCCCCGGCCAAGCCATCACCACAGCTGGATGCGGGCAAGCACCAGCTGCCCGTAGCTGCGCTCCACGCAGCAAATGGAGCCCTGTGGGCAAATCCCGCAGCACGCCGCCGCGTCTGGCCTCGCCGGCGGCTAAACGCCGGCAGCCTTTGACCCACTGACCGGCGAGTTGACCACGTCTGACCCGTGTGGGCCCAAGTTTACTCCCCCCTGAGCCTATGATAGGTGGGGCCGGCCTGTTAATTAGTTTAGGATTAGTGCTAACTAATTTTAGTTAGTTTAGGTCACTAACATGTGGGCCTAGGCCCCACTGACAGTTAGTTAGTATTAACTTAATCCTATTAGTTAGCTGAGACACAGACAGGCAGGGCCCACCAGTCAGGTTTGACTGGCCCTGGCGCCTTTGACTCGCTAACATCACAGTGACGTAGTGCTGATGCAATTATTCATTTTCTGGATTTATTTTTATATAGGAAATTCTAGAAAATAGCCAAAACTTCTAAAAATCATAGAAAATCAACCATAGCTCCAAATCAAACAAATTATATATGAAAAATGATCAGAAAAATTCAATCTATCCAGCTGTAATGGTCTAATGCATGAAAACCCACTTTAACCTTGCTGTTTAGGTGAAACAAGCTAATACACTTATTATGCATAAGAACTTTAAACTTCATTTGAATCTTTGATTCAAATGGACCCATTTCAACTTGTTTCACATTGCATTAGGCAGGACACATCATTTTGACATGTCATAGCATGCATCATATTGTTGCATATTGTCATGTGTTGATTATGTTCTGTGTGTCCTTCGTGGTAGGTTCTGCCTCCGAGGATATCTCCGAGTATCCAACTGAAGGGCAGTACCCTACTACCACTCCATCAGGCAAGCAGCCCCATTGATCATATCGATACAATCCCATGTTCTCGCCTCTGCTCTCATTTACTGCATTAAGACAACAACGTTTCAAACTGCTGTGTGCTGCGGTAGTTGAACCCTTATCATCTTCATGACCTGTCATTGCCACAGTAACTAGATGAAACCCACTAGCATGTGTAGGAGTTGATTGAGCCATGTTTGTGTTTCCTACCTTGCTATGCCTGCTATGCTTGGAGTTGTGTCACGTCTGGTTCATCTAGGTGATGTGCTAGAGTGAAATGATTCTGACGGTAATGTGAGTGGTGCGTTGAACATGATTTGGTAAAGGTATCAATGGGAGGCCATGTAGGAGCACATGGTGGGTTGTTTCATTGAGGCCGTCCATAAGAACTGAGATCTGTATGCATGATTTAAGATTCAGCTACTACCACACATTGGGCCCTGAAATATGACCCCGCTCGACTTACTGACCCCTCTCATCCTTTGTCCAGGAGTTGCAACTAGTTTCTGGTGTTTGTAGGTTTGGCGGCTGTGCGTAGCGCTGACCCTAGGGGTGGGTTATGATGCGGTAGATACACCATGGCACGGTGTACCAAGTCGCCCGTTTGGTGTCTCGGGAACCCTGCACACATCATTTGGGGCTGTTGAGGACACCCCGGCCGGATCTCCTTGCAGATGGAACCTGAATAGGCGATAAACCTGGACTAGGGACTTGTGCGGTTAGTTAGGCCGTGGTCTACACCCACGTCGGCTTTCGCTTGAAGTATGCCGAGCACATGTCGTGTGTAGACGCTAAGTGGTGGAAACATGTGTGACGAAGTACACCCCTGCAGGGTATAAAACTATTAGAATACCCACATCCGCGGTAAAGGATAACTTGGTTGCCTATACAGTTAATAGACAAGTTAATGGTTACTACTAAAAGACTAAAGATAAGTGTGAGTACCGAGGATGGCTCTCTCGTAGGATGACGAGGGAGGATCCCCGGTGGAGTATTGTGTTGGTGATTAGTGGACTCGTGTGCGAAAACTATTTTACTAGTGGTGTCCCGTAGGATAGCTTAGCCAAGAGTCAAAGATGGCTTGCTGCAATAACTCCACCACCTTCTTGAGAATGAGCATGTATAGTAGGTTCTGATGTAAGACTTGCTGAGTACCTTTGTACTCATGTTTGCTTAATTACTGTTTTCAGACGACAACACCGCCCCCTCCGATGGGTTTTATGTAGATCTTGACGTCGATGAGTGACTTGCCACCCAGGTGGTGATCCTGGCCTTGGAGGGCCCTATATAGATAGACAGGCTTCCAGAAGCCTTCTTGCTTTCTAGTGTCTGTACTCAGACTATTTGCTTCCGCATGTGCTTGTATGCTTGTATGACTTGATTGTCGGGTCATGTGACCCCTATCTGCATGAACATGTTATGTATGGCTCTCTAGAGCCTTTAAATAAAGTACTTGAGTTGTAGAGTCTTGTTGTGACGCCATGTTGTATCTGCACATATCGAGCATATTGTGTGTATGATTGAAATGCTTGGTATGTGTGGGATCCGACAATCTAGTTGTTTATCCTTGGCAACCTCTCTTATGGGGAAATTTAGTCTAGTGCTCCTTGAGCCATAGTAGTTCGCTACAGCCCGGTTCACCGGAGTCCTGCTAGCCCAGCACTACTGCTCAGGACACTTGACTGGACGGCATGTGTTTCACTTTGTTCCTATGTCTGTCCCTTCGGGGAAATGTCACGCGGTGACTTCCGGAGTCCTGTCTAGCCTACTACAGCCCGGGTTCCCTGGAGTCCTGTTAGCCCAGTGCTACAGCCCGGATTCACACAATGATGACCGATATGCTCGATGTGATTCATGTATGCCTGTCTCCATAGGTCTGTGCCGCTTTGGGTTCACGAGTAGCCATGTCGGCCCGGGTTCTCTGTCATATGGATGCTAGCGACACTATCATATACGTGAGCCAAAAGGCGCAAATGGTCCCGGGCCACGGTAAGGCGACACCCGTGGGGATACCGTGTGTGAGGCCGCAATGTGATATGAGGTGTTACCGGCTAGATCAATGTGACTTGGAATCGGGGTCCTGACAAGGTGCATCTCCGAAGAGGAAGGGCGGAAGATTTTGGCAGAAATTCACACCGGACTCGGCGGCCACCACGCCGCAGCCCGGGCCCTTGTAAGCAAGGCCTTCCATATATGTTTTTATTGACCGACGGCCCGAGTAGATGCACATGACTTGGTCCAATGATGCATCGGTTGCCAGCTTTTTGCAAACCAAAGCCACATGCCACCCACCGCCCTCCAAACAATCCCCATTACCTGGCCCTTCGCGGTCTGGGGGCTTGACATGGTTGGACCCCTTAAAGGGGGAACCCATAAGAAAAAATACTTACTGGTCATGGTGGATAAATTCACCAAATGGATAGAAGCCAAACCTGATAAAACGGCCGAATCCAGACCGGTGATAGACTTAATATCTGGGGTTGTACACCGTTATGCCGTCCCCCATAGCATCATCACTGACAACGGCACGAACTTCACGGCCGACGAGGTAAAACTCTGGTGCAGCAACATGGGCATTTAGCTCGATTATGGCTCTGTCTATCACCCACAAACTAACAGCCAAGTTGAGCGAGCAAATGGTCTTAACATGAGCGGCATCAAACCCAGATTAGTGCGGTCCTTAAAGGAGTCTAACACGCACTGGGTAGAGGAGCTCGACTCTGTACTCTGGGGGCTGCGGACCATGCCGAATCATACTACCGGATACACACCCTTCTTTATGGTGTACGGTGCAGAGGCGGTTCTGCCCTGCGACATAATTCATGACTCACCTCGAGTGTGCATGTACGAAGAAAAAGAAGCCGAGCTCGATTGGCAGGACAGTCTGGACACCCTGGAGGAGGAGCACGATGTGGCAAAAGCCCGTTCCGCATTCTATCAGCAACAGGCTCGCAGATACCAAACAGAGAAGTACGGGCCAAAACTTATAACGTTGGCGAGCTAGTTCTACGCCTGCCGGAGAAGAAAAAGACCAAGCTCGAGCCCAAATGAGAAGGTCCCTTCATTATTGACCAAGTTCTGACCGCTGGAGCATACCGTCTACGGGATGCATCGAATAATCGACTTGAGCCGAACCCATGGAACGCAGCCTGCCTCCCAAGATTCTACGCCTAGTGCCGGACTCTATGTGCGTCTCCTTCCTCTGTCTATTTGTTGCATATACATTATCTATCTTTTTTCTCTTCCTTTATTTTATTATTTCTCAAGGCCTTCAAGGGCCAACTTATGCCTTGCTTGCACATTATTGACGCGCTAACCGCGCTCATTATACTTGGGGGCTTCTTACACAGAAGCTTAATTATTCATCTGGGCTCCATGCCCCACACATGTGTTATTCTTCCGCATGTACCTTTTCTTCGCCATTATATGCATCAATATGACTTAAGTTTTGGCCAAGCTGGGTTGCCTAACTCTTGTATTTATGCCCTATGTTCCCGTTAATTCGGCTAGCGTATAAGGGGAGCACCTCTGCGATTGTTACTGTCGGGTCAGCCGGATGTGTACCTCAGACTGGGTGAAGCCGAAAGCTAGCATTCTTAAGGGAATATTCGGTCGGTGAACAAAAGATGATTTTTATTTATTTTCCATATGTGCCCCCAGATGTGTTTGCCTGCGTCTCCTCTCGCAGTCCGGACATGCACTTTAGGGCATGCGTACCCAGGTAAAGGAACCCTTAACGAAACTATTCTCCCTGGAAGATGTTTCTTACTACCCATGTAATATAACATAACTAGCTGGATACTTGTTTATTCAAGCACTAATGACACCTACGCCTGGTTTCCATGCATACCCCGGTTCTTATATAACTGAGCGGGTATTCGGATACACTTCGGACTATTGGGTCCCGAGGTTGAAGCGAAAAGGTCTGCCATGACAAATGATTTACAATCCAGCTAGAAGGCATTATACATGTCACTTTAATTACATAGTCATGTAGACTGACTAAATTCCTCTTCCATACCATCCAACAGGCTGTCTAGACTATTGGGAATACTTTGCGGCTAATTCTACTTGCCCATACACTAAGCTAACGGGGATATCTTTCCCATCGGGCCCCACAGGTCCGACCTCGGCCATGTGGTTTGGGTCAGCCTTGGTATACCGCGTCTTCACCATGGCCCAGGCTTCCCTGGCACCTTGACGGCAGGCCGATATCTTCCATAATCGGAAGTGCCGCCGTGCTCCCTTGAGCTTCTCCTCAAGCTCTCCAATGCCTTCTGGCAGGGAGACGGATGGCCACAAGGCCTGGGCAATACCTTGCATCACCTGCCGAACTTGTTCGTGCAGTTGTGAGAGCTCGGGTAGAAGATCACCCGCAGACCCGGGCATCTCCTCCGTGGGACGACCCGTCAGCATACCTGCAGACATAACTCCGTTAGCTGGCTTCTCCGCCGCACCATTTTAAGGGTTCGTTCAAGCACTTACTGAAAATACCGCGTCGAAGCCGCTTATTCTCCTTCTTGGAGTCCACAGGCTGGGCTCGAACATCTTTCAGTTCCACGCTCAGCTTGGTATTGGCGTCTTGGAGATTGTTTTTCTCCCGCTTGACCTTAGTCAGCATGCGTTCGGCAGCCTTTAGCTATCGTACGACATGCTGGTCCTCCAGATTGTCTCCGGAGTCATCTGCAATATCTAATGTTAGATCTGCAGCCATGCCACACACTATATGGTACCTATCATTCTTTGAAACAAATGTTACCAGCTGGGGACTTTTCAGGTTCCTTCAATGCGGCAATGGCGGCCCGAAGTTGGGTCCTGCATTCCTCCAGCTCCTGTGACAGCCGAGTATTCTTCTCCGTAAGAACGTGCACAATAAATGATCCTTAAATCAGTTGTGCCAACTGTTACAAGTCTTAGGGGCTACTGATACATATAATCGCCAGATTTTCTTACCCGTACATCCCTTACATAGTGGTCCATGGCTCTGGCTAGACCATTTTGAGCAGCACAGAGGTACGCGTCTCCAGAATTGAAGGCATCAAATGCCTCTGGTGAGAAGCAAGCGTCACGGAGTACGGCCCGGCGACGCCTATGATTCATGGCACTCTCCACTTCTGAATTTGTAGCAGACAGTCTATCCGCATCCTCTGTAGGAGGAGTATCCGGCGTCCGCCCCATGTCGGCTTCCGCCTCTATGTACGGCCCTGGAGCCCGACTGGTGGAAGCATGATCGGCAGCCTCTCCGGACATATTCCGGCAAGTGTTTTTTCTATTAAAAAACATGGATGTCATTACATTTTGAGAAATACGACAACCACGGAGCGGGGTTTTGGTCATACCTCTGCGCCGGTGTCTCCGTCCTGACCGCCTTCCTTTTTGGCCTACCCGGCCTCGGTGTCTCTTGTTGGCGAGTTGCTGCGGTTTCGGCACGGCGTCCCGAATGCCTTCCCTATAAAACACCATATGTATATGGTAGGTGAAGTGTCTAAAAGGGGATCCTAGTTTTTTGGAGTTGGGATTTTGGTTTTTCTTATGTGCAACGCTGGGAGCAGTCCGGGATAGTTGGCCGTAATGGCCACCATGGCGTCATCACAACTCAATTGATATAACTGCTTGTCTATCAGCTCCACGAATATGACCGGATCTTCTTCGAGTCCGGGACCGAGGGCCCGGTCAGGGTCCTCTGGTTGTGGAGATGGGTTGTTGACCTCCCTTATGGCTTTTCACAGTTCCTGCCGTAAAATGGCAAGGTGAGTACCTACGACAAAGAATGTGGGAAGGATGGGAGTAAGGAGATATAACTCACCCAGCTTGGAGGGTTGTACATGGAGAATCCATCCCGTGGCTTGATGCGGATGAACTCCTCTTCCTCTCCCTTGAACAACTCGGACAGAATTTTTGCTAAAGTAGCAGCGGTGTCCAGTCCCTTACGCCCACAACGGGTGGCATCATCTTCCCCGTTAAAACACCAGAGGGGGTGCCCTCGATATTGAAGTGGCTGCACTCCCCGCATTATGCATATTGACATAACCTCTATTACTGTCAATCCTGATTGAGCCAGCGCTTTAATCCGGTTCATCAGGTAAAGGACTTCTCCATAGTCTTCCTCCTGGGGGCTCCGTGGGCGCCAGCTTCGGCGTTTCTTCAGAGAAGCATTGTTGAACTCAGGAAGAACCCGCCGAACAGGGTCCGGAAGGGGGACGTCCTCCATATAAAACCATTCCAAAGGCCAGTCCTCGGACGTCTTCTTTGGAGTACCGGACATGTATTCGGTTTCGGCGATGCGCCGTATTTTGGCTCCGCCTACTTGATAAAGTGACCCCTTCTGTGTGCGGGGGACGAGGCAAAATAACCTTTTCCACAGCTCGAAATGAGCCTCGCAGCCAAGGAATAACTCGCCGAGGGCAACGTAGCCGGTGATGTGTAATATGGAAGCAGGGGTGAAATTATGCAGTTGGAGGCCGTAAAACTCCAGGAGCCTGCGGAGGAGCGGATGAATTGGAAATCTGAGTCCCCTTAATAAGTAAGGAACAAGGCATGCCCACTCCCCTGTAGAGGGGCTGGGGAAGCTCTCCACTTGCTCCCCACCATTGTAGGTGGCGAGCCCGACTCGGACGGGAACCATATACGCAGCAGGGAAAAATCCCTGAGTCTGCAGTTCGACTAATCGACTGTGTGAGACATAACACCTCTCCCAATCACCGGGCTTAGGGCTACGGGGGCGAGAGGAGGAGCTGCGATGGTCGGCCATGTTGGAGTGAATTTTTCCGAAGCGCGCTTCGATGGCTTCTCGCTGTGGGAGGATGGTATGGATTGGATCTAAGAATCCCCATCCCTTTAATAGACAATTTATTTATCTGGCTAGGGGGGTAAATGTAAAAACGCCCTGGCTCCTCGTATTCATTCGACATGTGGAAGATAGCTCTTATTGGGCGCAGAAGCCAAGAGGTCCAACATTTATGGGGCCGGACACTACTTAACAAACATTTAAAATTTGGAGAAGAACCCGCCTTGTAATGCTGAAGACAATACTGCATGTCAGACTTGACATCATTGAAGCCTGGTTCGGGGGCTAGCAAGGGAGTCCTAGATTAGGGGGTCTCCGGACAACCGGACTATATCCTTTGGCCAGACTGTTGGACTATGAAGATACAAGATTGAAGACTTCGTCTCGTGTCCGGATGGGACTTTACTTGGTGTAGAAGGAAAGCTAGGCAATACGGATATGTATATCTCCTCCTTTGTAACCGACCTTGTGTAACCCTAGCCCCCTTCGGTGTCTATATAAACCGGAGGGTTTTAGTCCGTAGGACAACAGATAAATCATACCATAGGCTAGCTTCTCGGGTTTAGCCTCTCAGATCTCGTGGTAGATCAACTCTTGTAACACTCATATCATCAAGAACAATCAAGTTGGACGTAGGGTTTTACCTCCATCAAGAGGGCCCGAACCTGGGTAAACATCGTGTCCCCTGCCTCTTGTTACCATCCGCCTTAGACGCATAGTTCGGGACCCCCTACCCGAGATCTGCCGGTTTTGACACCGACAGTGGTGCTCGCATCAAAATTCGGACATGTACATTAAATGCATGCACACCCAGAGAAAGGAACCCTTAACAGAACTATTCTCTCTGGAAGATGTTTCTTAAGATATCAATGTAGTATAACATAGCTAGCCGGATACAACTTGTCTGTTCAAGCAACTATGACCCCTACGCCTAGTTTTCCAGGCATACCCCGGCCTATTAAGCCGCGACGGTATTCGAAAACACTCCGCACCTTCGGGTACGGAGGTTGAAGCTAAAAGGTATGTCGTGACAAATGATATACAATTCAGCTAGATGAGGAAAGTAAAAAGGTCACTTGGACTCGAACAGCTATTCCTCTACACCTTCCAACATGCAGTCTAACTTACAATCCTGTTGAGAATATTTGGCGGCCACCTCTACTTGGTCATACACTATACTAATGGGAATTTCTTCCCCATTCGGCCCTACTGACCTGACACGAGCCATGTGATTAGGATCCAGCTTGGTATAGCGCGTCTTCACCATGGACCAGGCCTCTCGCGCACCCTCTCGGTAGGCGGATATCTTCCACAGCCAGATATGTCGCCGCGCTCCCTTGAATAGCTCTACCAACTTCTCCATGCTTCCTAGAGGGGAGTCGGATGGCCATAAAGCCTTGGCTACACTCCACATAGCCTGCCATGCTTGCTCATGCAACTGCGACAGCCCTTGCAGAAGATCACTTGATGATCCGGACAGCTCCTCTTCGGGGCGGTTCATCAAAACAGCTGCAATTACAGCTATATCAGCTACCGTTACCTCCAAACTGCTATAAGATAAAAGTAGCCACGTACTGAATATGCCGCCTCACAGCTTCTTGTTCTCCTTCACAGAGTCGGCTAGCTGCACTTGCACATATTTCAGTTCTTCGCCCAGTTTGGTGTTCAAATCCTGGAGTTTCTTTTTCTCTTTAATGACTTTTGTCAATACACGCTCACCCGCTGCTAGTAGCTTTTTGGCTCCATGTTCTTCGCTTCGAGCGGCATCTAGCTGCTCTCGTACTTAGTCTAACAACCCAACATAAAGATTAGAACCCAGATTCACACTATTGGTGTATCATTATGAGTTTCCGATATAGGAAACTATTACCGGGAGATGCCTTGTATTTCTCCAGTTCGGCATTGGCAGCAAGCAGCTGCCGCTGACACTTTTCTAGTTCCTGAGCTAGCCTAGTATTCTTCTCCATAAGCACCGGATCATACATTGATCCTTAAATCAGTTGTTTCAACCCCTTTATGTCTCGGGGGCTACTGGCATATGGTTATCATAGTCAGACAAAGCGAATTTACCTGCACATCTTTCAAATGTTGCTTTGTGTCCATGTTAATCCCATCTTGAGCAGCCCGGATGTATGCATCCGCTGAGTTGAAGGCGTTAAACGACTCTTCTGAAATGCCAGGGTCTTGTAAAATGGCCCGGCGGCGCCGATGATTCATAGCACTCTCCACTTCCGAGTTGGTAACGGATACATCGTCCGAGTCCTCGGCTGGAGGACGGCATGGCGTCGCCCTGTATCATCCCCCGTCTTCATGGCAGGATTTGAATCCTGGCTGTGGGAAGTACGGCCTCCGGATATAGTCCAGCGCGCCTTCCTCCTAACACATGGAAAACGGGAAGGTCACGGTTGGACGTGACTGGTCAGGTGCAGGTTGGCGAATTCATACCTCTTCGATTAAGGCACGACCGTGTCTTCGTTTGCTTTCCTCTTGGAAGGTTTGTACGACGTGGGAGCTAATCTCTTCAAAATCGCCGAACGTCTCCCCTGTGAAGCACGATAAAGTGCGGTGGATGAGGCAGAATAAGAGCACTCTTCTAGAGAAGGTGTTTCTTAATTATTTACATGTGAAGCAGGAAGAAGGCCAGGGTAGTCGGCGGTGATGGCCACTTCTATGCCGTCATAGCTTATCTGGTAGAACACTCCCCCCGCGAGCACCACGAATATAGCCGGATCCTCTTCAAACCCAGGATCTAGTTCCCGGTTGTGGATCTTCGGCTGTGGGGCAGGACTATGAAGTCCCTCGGTGACCTTCCGCCGGTGCTGTCATAACAAACAGACTTGAAATTTATCAGAAGTAATCCGGAAGGGGAATGAGTGGAATCGAGGGGTCGAAGCTTACCCAACTGGGAGGATTATACATAGAATATCCATCTTTATTCTTAATGCGAAGCAACTCCTCTTCCTCCCCTTTAAAAAGCTCGTCCAATATTTTGGCCAGAGCAGCGGGGGTATCCGGACCCTTCCGGCCATAATGGGAGGCGTCATCCTCTCCATTATAGTGCCACATGGGCAGCCCTCTGTATTGTAGCGGCTGAACCCCACGCACTATGGAGATCACCATTACCTCAATTATTGTAAGTCCGGACTAAGCGAGCGTATTTATCTTGCTCATAAGCTGGCAAACTTCTACGCTGTCATTCTCTTCAAGACTCCGAGGATGCGAACTGTGGCATTTCTTCAGCTGAACGCTTGCAAATTCAGGAAGACCCTTTCGAACTGGGTCGGGAAGCGTGACGTCCTCAATATAAAACCATTCTGAAGGCCATTCTCCGGATGCCCTCCTTGGTGTGCCGGACAGATATCTGGTATCAGCGATACGCCATACTTCGGCTCTGCCCACTTCAAATATTGATCCCTCGTGATTACACGGCACAAGACAGAACAACTTCCTCCACAGCTCGAAGTGAGCCTTGATACCCAGGAATAGTTCACATAAAGCGATGTAACCCACAATGTGCAGAACAGAGGCATGGGTGAAGTTGTGGAACGAGAGGCCATAGTATTTCAGAAGCCCTCGGAGGAACAGATGAATGGGAAATCCAATGCCCCTTAGCAGGTAGGGGACGAAATATACTCGCTCTCCCCCGGATGAATTGGGGAAGTCCTCTGCCCGAATCTCACCGTTGAAGGAATCTAGCCCTGCTCGAATAGGAACTAGATTTGCGGGGGAAAGAAATCCCTGTGTCTGTAGCTCCATCAATTGACTGTGGGACACTGAACACCTCTCCCACTGGCCTTTCTCTGGGTCGGAACGGGTGGAGGAGCTGGGGGCGCTAGCCATGCTGGAATGGTTTCTCCCAAGCAGTTTCCGGGGATTTCCTCTGTGTGGTGCCGAATGGATCTAGGATCCAATCTCTTTCATAGGCGCTCTTCCTTGCATGGGAGGGGTGTTATCTGCAAAAATACCCTGACCTTCCGCCTTCGCTAGACACGTGGGAGGCCAAGTTATTTGACGCGCAGAAGCCGAGGGCAGCGACATGGAACCAATGGCCGAATACATCACTTGGAGATCATTAAAGGAGGAACCCACCTTGCAATGTCGAAGACAATTTGTGTGCCGAACACCTCGCTATTGAAGACTGGTTCGGGGCTACTAAGGGAGTCCTGGACTAAGGGGTCCTCGGGTGTCTGGCCTGTTATCTATTGGGCCGGACTGATGGGCTGTGAAGACATGAAGGCCGAAGACTGTATCTGTGTCCGGATTGGACTCTCCTTCGCGTGGAAGGCAAGCTTGGCGACCGACTATGAAGATTCATTCTTATGTAACCGACGCTATATAAACCCTAGATCCCCTTGGTGTCTATATAAACCAGAGGGGTTAGTCCGGAAGGGGGATACTCATTACCATAGTCATATAGGCTAGGCTTCTAGGGTTTAGCCATCACGATCTCATGGTAGATCAACTCTTGTAACACTCATATTCATCATTATCAATCAAGCAGGGCATAGGGTATTACCTCCATAGAGAGGGCCCGAACCTGGGTAAACATCTTGTCCCCTGTCTCCTGTTACCATTGATCCTAGACGCACAGTTCGGGACCCCCTACCCGAGATTCGCCGGTTTTGACACCGACACCCCTCCCCCGAATTTCGGGTCCAAACCCTAGCCATCTCCCTCCTCCTCTGCCGGACACATGCGCCGCCGCCGCCTAACGAATCGGGGTGCGCCACGTCGCCTCCCCGCGCCCACATCGCCACCGCCGCCCGGGGCCCAGATCCGGCCCGCCTCGGGCCGAACCGGGCC